>NW_015386399.1:2088047-2229533 GCF_001527695.2 Protobothrops mucrosquamatus | reverse complement strand
GGGGGGGGGGCAGGCAGGCAGGCAGGCAGGCAGGCAGGCAGGCAGGCAGCGAGCAGCCCCACTTTCCTCCTGGTGCTGATCTGGGCCGAGTCCCCAAACTCCGCTCAGAAATGCTGCGGCTGGACTGCCAGCAGCCCGCCCCCTTTGCTCTCCGGAGAAAAAGTCCTTCCAGGTTGGACGGATTTTGAAGGCTGAAACAGACTTGAATACACACCAAGACACAGACATGACTTATACACAAACGCGCATCCAACCACCCAGGTTTTCAAGTACATCTCGATTTCCTTCACCAAACCCTCCAGTTTCATATTCCGAACTTCCCAGGCGGGTTCCTTTCAATCCTGCTGAACTACAGCTCCCATCATTACCGGCCTTGTGCATTTCCCCCTGAGAATAATTTTTTTCTTGCGCCTCGCTCTCTTCACATTTGCCTCCAGGAAGCTGCTTCTTGTTGTTTTTCCAAAAAAAAAACAAAAAAAACCCGAAAGAGGAAGAAGAAGCAAAAGCAAATTTTCATTATGAACTAGTGAGTAATTCCTGGGAGAAAGATGTATTGTTACATCTTCCACTTCAATTTAGAGGCAGAGTGGCTCAATTACCTAGAAAATACAGTCAATTAAAGGCTGCTGATTGGACACAGAGCGGATCATCGATCTTGTAGTTTCCAATATCGCTTCAGACACCTCATTTTCTCTCCCTATTAACTGAAAATACGCCTGGCATTGCCGCCCCCTCGCAGCCTGTTTACCTGGGCTCCGCAATCTCAGCCCTCTGACCAGGGCCCCCCTTGAAAGACAATGGCTCGGTGGGAAGAGGGACAAGACGATAGTGTGTGTGTGTTTGCATGCACCTGCATACATACATACATACATACATACACACACACACACACACATATTTGTGTGTGTGAGTCACTCCTGGAGTTTTCTTGGCAATATTTATGGGGGGCGATTTGCTCTTGCCTTTTTCCTAGAGCACTGGAGGTATGACTGGCTCAAACACATCCAAATGGTTTTGTGGCTAAAGGATAATACAGGTATACTGTACTACAGACTGTATTATCTGTAATACTATATACCACAATACTTTAGACCCCCGTAGTCTCCATTACAACAATATCTCTCTGTCTCCCCCCCCCCTCCATATGTAGGTATTGTGAATTTCAGCTTCCGAGGTCTACCCCAGTTCTAGAGCAGCGCCTTGGCACAGCAACCCTGTAAATATTTGACTCACCAAAGTGGTTAAGAAATCACCTGGATTTGCCTGAAGCTCAATTGCTGAAAACGCCAATTTGGGGGGGATGCCAGGGTGTCTCTTTTAATCCTCCTCCCCCCCCCGGTCGCTATATCAGGCCGAGAAGGAAGTTAATTTCCAGGGGTATTAGTTGGGTAGTACCGGTAGTACCTTTTAGCAGAACTAGGATTTTGCTACACTAGATTTTCACAACAGAACAATGTTGCTCAAACTTAGTAACTTTAGGACGCATGGACTTTAAATCCCAGAATTTTCTGGGGAACTCTGGGAATTGAAACGCATGCATCTTAAAATTGGCAATTTTGAGAACCGTACAACCTCCAAAGGCATCAAATGATATCTACCATCAGTCCCAGGAAGCTGGTTGAGTCGATGAGAGCTGATGCCCACACATTTGGACTCTATGCTATTGCTTATAAGATTGTGCGGGAGGTGTGTGGGGGGGGGGGAATGGGATACCAAGATACTTTTCACGAAAAAAAAAAAATCACCGTTCCGAAAATTTGCAGCCTTGCAGTTATGACTCTAAGATTAGTTATGAAAAATAACACATATATAACATGTGTACATTTGTGGGCGCGTCTCATTTCGAAGGCAAACTTCCTACCTTTCCTTATTTGTGGACTTCCCTTGGAAGCTGACTTCAGGATAGCTGGCTGGCTTAAGAATTTTGATCTGACCAAATGAGCTAAAGCCGAAGTTCACAGCTAAAACTCCTTCCCTGAAGTTAGATTGACCAAGTCTTTACCTATTATCTAAAGAAGTAGGGGTGGAGGTGGGGCAAGACCCTGACAAACCGAAGAGCAAATCTTTAGGCAATAGAATGGCATGCTTTTCCCGGTTGTACAATCAAAAAAAAAAAAAAAAAGGGGGGGGGGGAGACCCAAATCAGATGGAGAGAAATCCCCTTGATTTTATTTCTTCTATGCCTCGTCTGATAAAATGATGCAACTCGGTTGGATTACAATTCCCATTATCCCCAACCGAGCCAGAAGGCCAAAGACTGCAGGTGAACTAAAACATTAACCTCAATCTGCGTTCTTCCTTAAGAAGTCCCAATTATGCCTTGTTACTCCGCATTTCGGCCTTAGAAGTTCGGAAGTTCTAGAGATGGGAGCCAACGTAGTTTCATTCCTGGTCTAGGACTTAATTTGCACCCCAGAATTAACCCCTTTTACTCAAAACTAAGTCTTACAGATTTTTCTGTGGGATTTATTTCTCTTCATCAGTCTAGGCCAGGGGTAGGCAACCTTGGCTCTTTTATGACTCGTGGACTTCAACTCCCAGAATTCCTGAGCCAGCCATGCTGAGCGGAAAGGGAGAGGTTTCCAAGCTGAGCCATGCTGGCTCAGGAATTCTGGGAGTTGAAGTCCACGAGTCACAAAAGAGCCAAGGTTGCCTACCCCTGGTCTGGGCGTCTAGGGAGTTTTCAGTACGTTTGAGGTAAACCTTATTATGGTTTGCACGTTTATTGGTTTAGGATATTGTGCATTAAACAATAATTTTATGAATACGGATTACATAACAAGAATGTCCCCTGTTTTCGTTCTTTTTCTTTTCTTTTTTTCTCCTTTGAGTTTGGCATATTTCTCAATTTGCCAGGTATTTAGGTTTGGGATGTGCCACGAAGCTTTCTTGAAATAAAAAGCAACGCTCCCAAAAGGTACGTTCCTCCTTGTCTTTAGGAACTACTGCCGTTTTAAAGTAAAAAAATAATGAAGGACTTCCCAAATAGGGAAATTCTCCTTGCCAGAGTGAAATGAATCGGTCCTCCCCATTGTTACGTTTCCTTGATCAGTAGGCTAAAGTGGGATTTCTCACAAGAATAGTGAGCACCGTCTTTAGAAAAACAAAGGTATTTCCCCCGCTCCAATAGGTTATCCTGAAGCCTAGCCATTAATCCTAAAGATTTCCAACAAAAGGGCAGAAACTTTTCACATTAACATTGTTAAAAGGTTAGGTTTTTTTTTAATCCAGTGATTTCGGTAAAACCTGTTTACAGATTTTTTTATTATTATTATTCTAGCTAATATCAGGTTTACTTGACTGATGGATTTGGACTGTAAATTATGAAGTCCCTATGACTTCCTTGGAGATTTGTCCTATATTAGCAGTGTATGTCGAAATATCTTCCTTCCTTCCTGTCACCAGTCTCAAACATTTTGCTTTTATTTCAATTATGTTTGAAATCGAAACGAAAAAATTTCTTGGGCGTACCACAGTCCCCCCCCAAAAATTTTTTAAATCTTCTGTTTTACCCCAACACCATACTGCTAATAGTAATTTCCTGTTTTTTGTCCCAATGTATATAATTTTTAAAATAATACTATGGTTTAAAATTAGTGAATTAACTCGAGCACCTTTTATCGTTCTTTGTAGTCACAATAAGCAAGAGGGAGATAAAGCCAGTCAATTTGTAAGCCTTGAGGTTCAGTATAATTGTTATTCAGTATTAAATGTCGAGGGCTGTCCTTCCATCAATGAAAAAACAGGTAACCAACGGAGCTGGAGGTAATTTCATTGAGATAAAAGGAGAAAAACGTATAACATACCCAGGATTCAGGGGGAAAAAAACAGGGATGGGGAGTTGTATTCCACATGTGGAAAAAGGAAACTTACAATAACAAATACAGTGAATAAATGCAGAAGCAGAAACTCACTTCTAAACCCAAAGATTGTTGGGGAAAATGAAATTAGACCCGGAAGGAGAAGGAAACAGATTCGGCTTTCACTTGCAGTCTTGTGATTGAGTGATTAGGGAGAGAAAAGAACTCCCGCTTCCTGTCCTTTAATCTCTTCCCTTGGTGGCTTGTTAGTGTCCGGCAGCCACGCTGGCTCTGCCCCGAGAATATTAGCCTTGCAGCTGATTCCCTTTTCGAAAAGGGGTGTGTGTGTGTGTGTGTTGTGTGTGCCTGTGCAAACCTTCTCCACTACATATACATCACTTGTTAATTTGGTCCGTGTGGTCACAATTCAGCTACTGACAGTAGAGCGCTGTTATTTTAAAGGACAAATAGCTTTAACCCCTCTGGGTTCTCTGTGTCGACTGGGCTTTCTTCGCTTCCCTCCCTCCCGCCCTCCCTCCCCCCCCCTTTCTCAGCTGGTGCACAGAAGGTGTATGCATGGGGGTATAAATACATGTGCATGTGTAAAGAATGAAAGCTAATATTTCTAAGAGGTTAACTTTTTTTTTTAATGTCTAGTTCAGTGCTGTTTACTTTTTAAAAGCTATCGGATTAAAGAAAGAAAAAAAAAAGTCGTAGTAACAGATTGACACTATCGCAAATCCACAAAGGCCCTTCTTTTACTTTCTTTGTTTTAATCTGGCAAAGAATAAATCTTCACTTTCATCAGGCATACACTTTTTTTTTTAAAATGATCGACAATTTCTTCTTTCAAGTATTTTTCCTTTTAGTCACATACAAGGTTATGCATAAGCTATTGGCGCCGCGGTTTGGTGAGCATCTGCCCTGATAGACTGGAGACAAACCTCCTCAAGAAGACTTAAGTAGGAGCTCTTGGCTTTGCTGGGGCAGAAATCATTCTTCTTCTCCCCGCCCCCCCCACCCTTTTCCCGTCCTTGGGGAAATAATCCGCCAAGTTCCGCACCTCGCTTTGGCCAAGGTTCTTCCGCGGATTTGTGCGCATTAGAAATCCTCCCCGTTTTCCAGGCTTACTTTCGTTTTTGCTTCCATTCCTTGGTGTCCACTGACTGATGGGATTAAATATTAGGAGAGGAGCGACCACAGACTCTGGAAAGGAGCGCGGCCGGGGCGGGGAGGGCGGGAGGAAAAGAGAGCAACCTGAGATAGGTCCTTTATCTGGTCAAAGGGACTTCTTCGCGCTGATCCAAGGGGACCGGGGAGGCCTTGCTCAGCACCGAAGGTGTAAACGTGAGAAAGGAGTCCGTCCGGGTGGTGGCCGAACAATTAAAGTCCGATCCCGAAGGCCGCTGGACTAGCCCGGTTGCCTGGCTCCCGTGACAAGCCAAACAGGAGCAGGGGCTCCCTCCGGCACCGCTCAGCCCGTGGGTCGGACCGGCATAAAGAGAGGGGTGTCGGAAAGCGCACAGCAGTTCTGGTCGCGGGTAAGGGTGGGACAGGACGCGAAAGGTGTCCAGCGGCCTCAACGGGGAATTGAAGGGGGCAGCTGCAGCCGAAGCCGAAGCGGCTCCAAGACCCATGTGGGAATAATAAGGCAGGGGCAGGTGGGAGGGGAAGGGGTAGGGCAAGTTGCCGGTGGCCGCCGCGTGGCTCATCATGTAGGTATAGAAAGCTGGATCCGCCGGGTGGGGCCAAGTCATGGCTAGGCGCTGCCTCTTGTCTTTCATCCGTCGGTTCTGGAACCACACCTGGGATGGAGGGACAGACAGACAAAGCAAAGCAAGCTCTGAGTCGCCAGCAAGGCTGGGATTCCCCCCCCCCCACAGCCCTCCAATCCACGCCCGAGCTCCCAAGGCCTGGGGTCGCCATCCTTCCTGGAGGCTGGGAGAAAGACCCATCCGGGGAACGCCAGTGGCAGCTGCCTCTTGTCTACTGAGGGGATTCAAGATTTCCGTGGCATGGAGCTGTGTGCCCAGCATTTTCTCCCACACTACCATTCAAAATCAAACTGGGAGGCTCCATTATATTTATTGGTGTTTGCAGTAATATACTTGCCAGATCTGCACAATTGTCAAGGAACGGAATTGTTTGTGGCCACACATTTAAATAGAAATAAAATAAAATTATTGTGAAAGGAATAAATGAGTGAAAAACATAGGAAAAGTGCAGATAGTAGACCAGTCCTGCATCAGGTATGCAAATATAAGCTTCCCCTGGAACATCCATAATCTACCTAGTCCTATACTCTTCCACAGTAGATACAAAAAAATATTACCTTTTCTTTTTTCTTTTTGGACACCTACATAAGTCTAGTGTAGCAGACAATCAATGCTATTTTGATAAAAATTGTAATAATAATAATAATTAATAGTAGCAATAATACTTAATAGGAGGATTGATTCCTATGTGCCCATCTCTTCTTTCTCCCAATTTTTAGTCTTTTATTTCAGAGAATCCTCATCTCTAAGATGTGCAGTGAAGCTAACAACCTGAATGACAGCCTGCCTGAGTGTACAGGAAATTCCTTAATATGAATGCACTGAAGATGAGTCTTTAACATGCACTTAGAGAGGCTCAAAATTAGACAATTCTGTTTCAGGATAGGCAAAAAATAAGCAAATCCTATCTATAAAATTACTTAGGAAATCTCCCTAGTTTTAAGGTGCTTATTCCCCAATAAATCTGCTCAACTGATACTTTGTGTAACGATACAGATGTTATTTAAACCACTTAAATTAGACATTAGAACGTTCCCATTCTAATGGTTAAAACCTGACATTTAATTTTAAATGCAGTGATTTTGGACTAAGTGTTATTGATTTCAGCAGGTCAGATAACAAGTTGATGTTCGGTGGAGTGGGGGAAGGGGGAGTTAAGGTGGACTCAAAATAAATAGACAATCAAGTGTTGGGGGGGGGGGGTTTAGGGTTGATGACCTTCCTGATCATCATCTTAAGCATGTTGCACTACATGGAACTGATTTTTGGAAGTGGCTGACATTAAGTCCCCAAGAAACAATCCCTGAGGTTAAAGCTGTAGATCTAGTCACGCCTACCCGGAAAGAAGTTTGACTGAAGGCAGAAACGAGATTTATTTCCCAGCAGAGGGCTAGTTCCTCTTCTTTCAGGAAGAAACCCCCGCAGAGCTAGGGTACCGTCTAGCCGCGCATCTTTACAACTGCGGATCAAGACCCACCATCGCCAGAAACAATGCTGCTTTTGAAGCGATTTGACACTGGGAACTACGGGGGAAATGGAAAGGACTTGGGGAGGGTCAAAGTCCCCGTCCAGACATCTGGAAACGCTCCGAAATCTAAGGAAGTTTCCTGGTTTGTGGCCAAATATACGGGAAGCTTGGTGGACTCTTAAAAGAGGGAGGGATGACACTGAAGTCCCCGCATGCCAAAGTACCTTGATGGTGGTTTCGGGCAAGTTTAAGGCGGCGGCCAGCTCGCATCTTCTGGGTCTGGACACGTAATTTTCCCGGTAAAACTCTTTCTCCAGCCTCGCTATCTGCTCCCGGGTGAAGGCGGTGCGATAACGGCGCATTTGATCGCTGGCGCTGCAGGCCAGCGACCCCTGAGAACCTCCGCCACCGCCTCCGCCTCCGCCACCGCTGCCCTTGGAGAGGTCGCCTCCGCTGCTAGGGCTCTCCGCTGAAGTATCTGAGCACTGACCTGCAGGGGAGAGTAGAGAGGAAGCCATCCAGAGGGAGAAAGACAGCTAGAAGAGAGCTCTGACGATGTTCTTCCTTCCCCCTCCCACATCAACTCGGGCAATAGTGTCACCGGGACAGCCTTTTGGAGCAGACACTCGGGCCAGGGGCTCCTCTCTAGTACTATTGGAGGGATCCTGAGAGTTGACAGGACTGCTTCACCAGGTTTGAAATAAAACAAGTTTGTCTCATTTATTTCTGAAGATGCGGGACCCAGGCAGGTCTTTAATACAAAGTGTTATGTATAGTGTGCAAGGTTGAAACGAATAGTGAATGCCTAAGTGATAAAAACAAGCCTGGCTGACAAGTGGTTAGTTGGGAAATGGAAGCAGCACTTGGGGGGGCTGCTGTGACCTCAGCCTTATTAAACTGGGCTGTTCAGATGTAAATACTGTGGTCGCATGCCCCCTCAATCCACTGGGCTTGGCTGTAGGCAGGTACATTCAGAGGCTAAGTTTCCTTAGATTGAATGGGTTTTACTTTCAAGGCTTGAGCAAGTTATGAGTTACATTTAATCAGGCATGGTATTCCACGAAGAAAGGAAAATTCTTTTGAGTTCCTTGACGATTATTCAGCGATACCCACTGAATGCCGAATGTAGTGGCCAAATTCTTCGATCTCCCTTTTTTCTCTGCCTTTTCAAGTTACAATTCTAAAACTACCTACCAAAGAGTAAATCCAATTTATTGTTCCCACTTGAACATGCACCGGTTTTTCTGCCTGCCTTTCTACTGAGGATACAGATTCATTCAATGCCAATCCCATTTTGTGGAGTTTATATTGCACATATGAAACCGAAATCCCAGGCCCACACTCTGGAATAAATTACCCTAAAATCTATCGGACATTACACTTTCCTGTAAATTCCATTTTCCCTTTTCCTGTACACGTTTTATTCACATACCACACCAGTTTCTGGCACTGAGATTGCCATCCGATGCAACGAAAGACACTCGGCTTCTGATTTAAGCCAACGTGTTAGGAGACCTAAGGAAGAATGTATCCCGGCGTCCACTTGGACGCAGCGACATCTCTGGACTGCAAACTCCTTTCCGGAAGCGGAAAGAATAGCATAGAAAGAATCTCTAACATTTATTTGGTAGCACCTGCAATCAGAGGAACTTGGAAGAATGGAATAAAAGTCCGAGATGTCCCTTCCTCCCTTCCCGTCCTCCCTCCTCCCCCCCAATGGAAAAGTGTTTTAAGGGCTTATCCCTTCTCGCCAAGAAAAGGAAAATCGTCACCATTATTATCCTGCACTTGATCAAATGGATCTGAAAAGTGCCCTCAGCTGTCTGGGTTTGGTGCTGCGAAATCCTCATTCGACCGCCTTTCTGGAAGTTAAGGCATAGAAGATTCCATCTTCAAACACATACACAGAACACCAGTGAACAGGACAGGGTCTCTGTTGGATCATATATATTGCAGTGCATTACAGAACATATTGTAAAGAGAATAAGCAAAAGGAATACCACTGATTCCCCTTTTCTGTTGCGTGAAAGAACTGGGAGTCCAGCCGACTGAAGGAAGCAGCTGAAAGAAGCTGCCGCGTCTCTCTCCAAGCCCGCAATAACAGAACCACGTCTATAAACGCCAACTACACACAACCGGCTCTTTTTCTCTTTCTTTACAGGGAATCGCGTTCTCTCTCTTCCCCCCGCCCCCCAAATACTCCAGGTGAAAGAAATTCCCAGAAGGAAAACAGGAGTTTTCACTCTGGGCATCCTTTTCACAGAAGGAGCGTAGGGGTTCGGGGTTTAGGAAAGGAAAGGAAAGGAAATGAGGGAGGGGATGGAAAGGCCCTCGATTTCGGACCCTTGCTTTCCATTGCAGGCGGTTGTCAGGGTGTCCTCCGGAAACCAAAGGCGTTAAGCCCCACGACCATTTCCGAACTGGCGCCATAAGGCAGGGAAGTGAAGAGCAATTGGGGCCTCGAACAAACCTGCCAAGAAGACATGAGAACTACAGGGTGTGCAGTTCAGAAAAGGGGGGCAGGGAGGGGAGAGAGAGAGAGAGAGAGAGAGAGAGAGAGAGAGAGAGAGGGAGAGAGAGAGAAACAGAGAGAGAGAAACAGAGAGAGAGACAGAGAGAAACAGAGAGAAACAGAGAGAGAGGCAGAGAGAGACAGAGGCAGAGAAAGAAACACACAGAGAGAGAGAGAGAGGGGGAAAGAGAGAGAACGTGTGTGTGTGTGTGTGTGTGTGTGTGTGTGATGTCGCCTATGCTGGTGTCTGCTTCTTCATTCGTCCAGGCATGCTGCAATTTTGCTGGGAAAAATTGCTCGCCTGCCCCCGTTCCTTGCAACGCAGCCTTTGGATAGGGCGGCCGGCAGGCGCGGATAGATGCTTTTGATCTTGCTGAAACGCGAAGGGGGAAGCTTTCCTTTCCTGTTCCCCGGCAGTAGGAAGGGGGGCAGGGGGCGCCACGCAGTTCTATGATCTTGAAAGGAGGGAGCATCAAGGAGGTGCTAGGCACAGCAATAGGGAAAGAAAGAGAAGCTTCTGGGGGATTTATTGCAATCGAAGTCTAGGCTTGGGGGGAGCGGGGATTCTGTAAAGCTTTTAATTCTTTGTTGCAGCAGCGAGGATGCGATTTCACGTCCTCCAGTAGCGTGTCGTTAGACTTCAAAGGGGGAGATGTGTGTGTGGCTTATTGCAGATGCCTCTTGGTGGGCCATTAGAAATGGAAGCGACCGAGCCGCAGGGTTTGGAGGCTGGGACAGAGGGCAGTTCAAAGAAGGAGGGGGGAGAAAACAAAATGCAGGCGCCGGTCCAGAAATCATCTAAGCCAGACTGAACAAATCGGCTGCTAGTCGCCGCTTTGAAGCGCTCTGAGGACTGAGCCAAACAGCAGCTCTCGCCTTGTCCCGTCCCACCCAGCTGCGAGTCCAGATGGCTCTCCCCGGGGAGCTCAAGAGAAGGGAAGCGGGGAGGGGTCGGGTACCTTTGCCGTGCTGGAGGTGGTATTCCGCCTTGTCAGGGACGCAATCCGGGGTGCAGCTCACCTCGATTTCCTCATAGAAATCCGACTCGGTGTCGGAACTGCTTTGGGGGCTTTTGGTGGGGGGAAGGCGGTGGAGGGAGGTCTGCTGACTAGCAGAAAGAAGCGCCGCTGCTGCGGAGCGGTTCTCTGGGACCATCCCTGGCGCTGGTAGGACTTCTACCTCCTCCTCTTCTTCTTCTTCTTCCTCCTCCTCCTCTTCTTCCTGTTCTCCTTCTGCACCTCTTCCCGCTCCTCCATTCTTCCGGGAGGACAAGGAGGCAGCTCTAGGGGTCAAGCAAGTCCTGGGCATCATCTTGTCCTGTGGTTCCGGGACTCCCACGGCCCCTGCCATATTGGGCGCCCTCTTGCCAGCCAGAGGGCCAAGCTGACATCCGTCCAGAAACAGCACCATCTCCTTTCTGGTTTCCATCGCGCGTGTCTTTTAAAGCAACCCAACCGGGTTCTCCCTCTGGCGTGCTGGCGTTCTTCCCCCCCACCAACCCACCCCAGCCTCCATCCACTCCGGGGCGCCTTCCTCCCCCCTTCCGCCTGAGTTCTTCTCCTACCGAGGCGGAGGGGAGCCGCGAGCGGGGCGAGCTGGGGGGATGACCTTGTGATGCGAACGCTCCAGTGTGCAGCGCCGGCTCTGGGAGGGAACTCACCATTGCCCTCTTCTTTCTAATGCTGTCATCTCTTAATGGTGCACTCGTCATTACAGTTACCTCTGGTGACGCCACTGGCTTGATTGCCGGGGGGATAAATAGGAGCGTCTGCCGGCCGGAAGATGAAAGGAAGAGCCGGATCGAAGAGTTAAGGGGGAGGGGGAGCTGGAGAGGAGGGGAAAAGCACCAGGTGTAACCGGTGCAAGGGAAGGAGGCGGGAAGTAAAACAGGCAGGAGAGAGAAAAGGCTATTACCCTTCTAGGTGCCTGCATCTGGTCGCGGTCTTCACCTTGAGAGGCCAACCTCTTTTAGGTCCACTTTTGCTGCTTACCTGGTTTTAACGCCTTTGATCCACCAGAGTGGCATCTCTCCAGATGTGAAGAAGATATCTACAGATCGCTGATTCTGAAGGAGTTCTATCTTTCTAGCTGGTACAGGCCAACGGTTTCCAAGATGCCCTTGAAAACTAGGTTCAGGCTTTTCATTCAACTGGCAACTTGCGGTTTGTTTGACCCCTCCCCCCTTATCTTTTGGCCCATCTGGTTGGAACTCCAGAATTAGTACCAATCCTGGAAGGAGGGCAGCTTGACTGATGTCCTGCCTCCAGTGCTGATGGTGGCTAATGATAACTTTATGTATATGAATTTTACATATGCATAAAATGTGTATTTTTCTTGCTGTAAGAGGGACATCGACCAGAAGGTGATTTATATGTTTCAACCCTAGAAAGAAACAACTATGGGCTACTAATTCGAAACATCAAGGGTCTAGTATAGCCAGATTTGTGTTGAATGTATAAAGTTTAGCGGACCAAGATTTTTAGCTTTTTTTTCTTGCAAATGTACCTAACCTACCTTAAGATATATAATAATTGAAATCTTTGTTTTGTTTGTTCTTCCTCTGCAGGCAACCCCCCACAAATCCTACACGTTTAAGAACCATAGAATAACACCCCACCCTTAATCCATCCTTTGTAAGTCACTTGCTCTTATTATGTTGTTGTTGTTGTTTTTTGCGGTTAAACTTTCGTTCAATAACGCTTCTATTATGGTAAACGATTTAGAGGTTGTCAGGTTTTTTATGTGTATAGTGCACAAAAGCAACCCGATTTTTAAAAAACAAAAGCTACACAAGTTCCCTTTAGTCTAATCATTTGAAGAAGCCTGGCTGGTCTGAGAATGGTGAATAGGACTTCAGTAATAGAATAGTGACATTAATGAAACAAATGTGTTTCTAGAACAAATATCGCTGCTCTGTAACCGACAAGTATAAAATAAGTTATAGAAGCAGTTGAAGACCCTGCAGACACAATCCCTCACTATAAAGATGTTTGTTCCAGTGTGATTGCTCGCTGCCTTCAGCTATGGCACCCCCTTTCGTTTTAAGCTCTTTAACCCCCCCCCCCTCTTTGTACGCAGAGGAGTGCTGCAATCTTCTACCCATCCATATTAGCAGGTTTGGCCTGGGAGAATGGATAGCGCCCTGGCTGCAGGGTTGTGGCTATTCCTTCAGAAATAAGTATGAATTCAGTAGGGCGTACTGTCCACGAATTGCATAGAAATTTGTTCGGGGAAGGAATATTTTAGGCTAATAAAGCAGGAAGGTTGAGTCCCTCAATTGGCGGTGTCTAGTAAAATCTCAGAGCATTATTTGCTGCCAGAAAAAGAGATACGGGTTTTTAAACAGGTCGTTTGTTTAAGTGAACTGCGTGCAGGAGAGGTGCCACTGTGGGAAGCACCAAATCATTGATTCCAGAACGGCTGAAGAGCAGAAGTGCTTTGAGCTAACATCCATCATCGTAAAGGCAATGAAGCCGATAGGAAAATAAGCTGCGCATTTGGGGAAAAGATTTACTAAGTTCGCCGGCTCTTAATTCCAGCCCTCAGCGTCTGGGTTAGGCAGCTGGTTGTCCTTTAAAAGCACTCCTGTTGTTAGTTTTAGTTCTCTCCGGGGCAAAACTTGGACAGTCGTTCTGCCCTGCATGAGAAATCAAGGCAATGCACATAGAGCAGTGGAGATGCGTAGTGCAATCCCTCCTGGATTTGCAAAACTGAAGTTGGCGGTTGTCTTGAATGTAGGCAACAGAGGTGTGCAGAAGTGGCTTTCTTTCCCAGGGTGCAGAGGTGGGGCAGGGACGCAACTTTACATTGCCCAGTCCCAGAAAATCAGAAGAACTTATCCTGCCCACACACTACTGGCCCCCACAGCTGATGTATCAGCTGGAGGTATGGGAGTCCTGTCAAAGAGAATTTGACCCCTCCGGTCACACCACTGGAAAATTGGACTTCCTGGAATGGGTGAAACTTCTCCAAAGGGAAGAAGCAGATCTTCTTTGTTGCCTACTGGCTCCTTTGGAAGGATGGTGATGGTGATGCAGAGGGGTTTCTGAATCCCTCTGTTTCAGCTGCTTAGGGCTTAAAACTATTAAAACTATTGGAGGAGTTAATCCTTGTTGATTTCCAGATGCTTTGGCAAATGGAGCTACTACTTTGTATGGAGCAAGTTGGTATCAGTTTCATTAGCAGGAGGAAGGGGGTTCAATGTCTTCCAAGGGGAATCCTCAAAACCACTACTGCATCCTTTTGGCATTTACAACATTCGAGTTAATTGAAAGATAACCTGACTAAAATTAGAAACCGGGCCCCACCAAATGGAATGCATTGAATTAAAAGCAGCATTGTAATGTGCTACCCCTCTTATATAAGCATACATGCCTTATTTTCAGGAGGGATAATTCGGGAAGGAGAGAAAATGTGTAATTGTTCTGCCCATCTTGGGATAAGAATTTCTCAGAAATACCTTGAGGTACAGCAGTAATCAAGATCTAAATTTGCCAATGGCTGGTAGTTCTAGTGAAATGGGGCATAACAAAGGGCAAAAAACTAAAGACATATATATACTTGGTTGAGAGCCAGGCCTGAACATGCAGTTTGTTTTCATGAAATAATAATAATAATAATAATAATAATAATAATAATAATAATAATAACAACAACAACAACAACAACAACAATAATAATAATAATAAAGTTGGAAGGGACCTTGGAGGTCATCTAGTCCAACCCCCTGCTCAGGCAGGAAACCCTATACCATTTCAGACAAATGGCTGTCCAGTCTCTTCTTAAAAACTTCCAGTGTTGGAGCATTCACCACTTTTGGAGGCAGGTTGTTCCACTGGTTAATTGTTCTAACTGTCAGGAAAAGAACATTCTCTCCTGCTGTGAACTATAAACCTTATGTTGATTTATTTGTATTGGTCTGATTTGTATTCTGCATTTCCTCCAACAGCTCAGAAATGCTTCCATGGGAACCTCTCTTCATTTCATTCCCAGGACACAATCCTGAAAGATAGAGTACCTGTGACTGGCTCCAAATCAACCAGTGGTCATCCAACACTAAGAAGGGATGCGAACTTGTGTCTTCTCAGTCCTGGTCTAATAATTCCTTCTTAAAACAAACAGCAGTCCTAGATAAGAGTTTTTCTCATTCTCAAAAAGGCTACAAATTGGGCAATTCTTTCCATCTGAACCAGCAATATATTGCTGATTAGAAGAATAATTTTAATTAGAGTTGCCGCTTGATTCTCTTGGATTTATGTTATATGATGAGACTTGAGAAGTCTCCTCCACCCAGGTCCCACCCTGACTTCTGACTTGAAGGATTATTTATACTTTCTGGACCTATAAATCCAATAGCAATGGCTTTGCCCTGAACCCTGCCCAGTACTGAAACAAATCCCAGTGTTTTTCCACAGCCATACACATCTTAAGAAGTATGTCTCTATGTTAAAACTGATATTTATTTTGTGTGGCGGTGGGGGCATCCTGCCCTCTAAATTCAGAAAGAAGACTCATTTTGCCAAGGGAGAGTTATTCTCAAGCAAATAGTACATCTGAACTCTGTTCCTAACAAAGAAATCTTGGAAATACAGAAATTTACACACCTGTGCAGCTGAAGATTGCAAAATCGTGGGTAAGTTTGTGAATTTCCAAAAGTAGTTCATTGGTCATGGATGTCCTCCTAAAAATGTTTTTTTTTAATCCTAAAGCCATGCTAATTTGATTGCTCCCTTTCTATGCTTCTCAGTGTTTGTTGAACAATTCATTTGTTACACAGGAAGTTTATTAGTTGAACTGTAGTATTGTGGTAAAGGTGTCAAAATGGGCTGCTGAGGTTCAATTTTCCACTTATCTGTGAAGTTGACTGAGTGATTTGGGGCATGACAGTATATTTCAATACAACTCATCTTGCAGGTTTGGTGTTAAGGAGATAAAAGGAAGCCAGACTTCTCCTTCCATGGATGCTGCCTCAAGTTCTCACACAAAGGATAGGGGACTGATGCTATTGTATTACAGCAAATGCAGGAGAAATTAAATAGCTCTCGCTGTGGTGGACAATTGTTATTGGTTTATAGATAATAGATTGTCAATACAAACAGTCAGATTGTTATGGGAAAAACATCAAAGGTTTCTAATAACTTAACCACTAAAACACCAATCACAATGGAAACTTTTGCTGAGCAGCATTTGTATCATCAAGTGCAAGAAAGGTTGTATTGTCACCAATTAATATGTACAGGACCAGAAAATAGATTGTACATCAGAAGGTCAAAGGGAAAGGAGGTGCAGGAAATTCCCAGATGGCTATTCATTGCATTTACTCTTCAAGGAATTCAGAAACCAAGTACAAGTAAGTATTGCCCATGTGTCTCTCTGTGTGTGTTTCTTCCTCTTTTAAATCATCTGAATTTTATTTTTAAGGAAGATCATTCTTCCATATTATGAACCACCACACAATGTACTTGAGAGTGAACATGACTGTGAATTTAGCAGGAAGAGAAGCAAACTAAATGACTGAAAGGCTTTTCAGAAGCTTCTTGCTTTGATAATCAATCAAGAAAGATAATTGCAGTAAATGCACTCTCTATAGGATTTAACAAGAACAAGAACAACAAAACTGATAGGTTTGGTATTCTTCGGTAAATAACTTTCTCCAGTTCTGATACAAAACTTTTTTCAGACCCCGTGCACTCAGCTTGTCTCTTTCTGAAGCAGGTGGATATATTACCAAACCATTCTTGTCATTTGCTAAGAAGTCTAATAGAACTCATTGCAGCTCAGAGACATTCTGGATAGCAAGATCATGCTAAATGTTGGTGCTACACTTTGTATGGGGCCAGACTTTAAGTGTAAAAAGGCAGGTAAGGCAGGAAGACTAGCAGGTGTCATGGGAAGTGTTCATAGCCATATTAGAAATCATGACGGTAAAAAAGAGTCCCTCTTGAATGAAATAGATGCACATGTATACTGCTGAAAAAACAAAAAGGAAAGAAAAGAGTAAAGAAAAAAGAAAAGATAAGAAAATAAAATAAAATTTTAAAGGCATTTCAAAATGAAACTGAGATTCTCAGTTTATCTCTACTTATGGTTGCTGTTAATTCTTTCAACAATTAGAATTGTCAATTATTAATTTTAATTAGTTTGAGTCAAATGTTTTGGAAGCCTAAATCAATAAGGAAGGCCAAGAGTATCCCATTCTTTTGAACCGCAACAAAGGAAAAATAACTCATTGTTACTAATGACCTGCTGAATACCATCAAACCCAAATGCTGAAAGTGCTTGCATGCCTTTAAAGATATTAAGATCCTTGTATTCCACACAAAATATCTCTTAAGAGAAATCTTATCAGGGAATGGCAATATGGTTAAGTCACTTTTTTTAATTAAAGATTACTCTTATTAAAATCCATTTTAGCATTTTTAGACTCATATCCCTGCAAATGGGAGAAGTGATTCCTATATTCATTTATTCACCAGTTTGCAAATAAAGTTGATACAATAGGAATAAATCACTTATAAGATGTTAAACTTTTTGTTCTTATTTTTTTGACATTGGGATAGAAAAAGGGTTCAGCAACTTGCACATTTTAGTGATAGCACACTTGATTTTTAAAACATTGCATAGGAACTTCCAAATACCACTTTTTAAATATCTGTTTCTAAATACTTGAAATCTGAGAGAAATATGCAAATTCACAACAGTGTGATGCATGGATAATTGCAGGATTGAAATATGCAGGAAACTATAATTATACAGCATGGGCAAAATATATGTCTATCATCAAATGGCAAATTGAGTCTCATATTAAGGCATGATGATATTAATCATGATTTGTTTGGGACACTGTTAGCTGGGTTCACCTAGCTTGCTGACCATAGAGTAGGTAACTGGTTTTGCTTAGGTTGTGTAACTCTAATATTGTCAATTAGCAATTCTATATATGCTATTTTAAATAAATCTTACTTAAAGCAATGGGGCTAGCTGTTGAATAAAGTTTCCAAAACTATGCTTTTAAATTGTTAGTCCATCTCATATCTAGTGATAAGATTTTAAGAAATTTTGTCTAGAGAAAGGTGACAAAGATCATGTCTGGAGCCTAGAGACCTACTCCTATAAAAAAAGAAATATTTCAGGAATTGGACTTGTTTTTTTCAGGAGAAAAGACTACCAAGATAATCATCCTCATATATTTGAAGGACGTCACACATATGATGGAACAGATACTTTTTCTATTGATTCAGAAAGCAGACTCAAACACATCCATTCAAAGGAGAAGAAAGAGCATTGAGAACAACTTTTCAGAACTGATTCCTGGATATACCATCAGCTCTTTCTCAATAGAACAAATTGCTTTGGAAGGTGATGGGTTGTTTTTGAAGTTTTGAAGGAAGAACATAAGTGGGCATCATCTATTAGCAATGTCATATTAATGAAATTCCTGTATTAAATAAGAGGGTTGACTAAATAACCTTTGAGACTCCTTCCAGCTCTAGGGTTTCATAAAGTGACATTTGATACATAATTTCTTCTCACTTATCCCTATTATATTTATTTAATTATTATTTTTAATTGCATACTCTTACAAGCCACTCTTGCTTATATCTGTCTGTGTTTTAAAGCCTGAAATTTTGAACAAACAAATGAATGTCACCATCATTATGAGCATTGAATATACATGCACATCAATTTCATAATCTGATATGCTTTGATTTCCATCAATGGAATCTGATCACAGTCTTGCCCATCATCTGGATAAGACTGACTAGGAAATGGATATTTCTATGTGGCACTCTTGTAATAACTGGATAACTTATTATGTAAATTTTAGATGGAAGAATCAGAAACACAATAATCCTATCCAGAGGAGGTAGCATCTAAAAGCAATAGAAGGCAGAGGTATACAGGATATATTAGAAATGTCTCTTAATTACTGAAGAAAGAAAATGCAAGATTAAACTGATTTCTGTACAAATAAATATTAAGTATAACAGTAACAAGAGAGCATGCCTAACAAGTTGGAGGAGGGGAGGGTGGGAGAAAGAGGAAGAAAAATCACAATGTGTGAGATTCAACTATTTTATCAATTTGTGTGCTTCATTTTGCCAAACCAACAATGAGTTCTGTTGAGTTCACTGACACAATTTACTCCCAAATTAGTGTCAACTAAAATAGTATTTTAATGTAAGACTAAATACAGATATTTTTTTTGTTCACGTAGAACAGGACATATCTCTTCCTCCTTTTTTTTTTTTTTGCATACACACACATTCATAAAGGATGATTCAATATATACACAGCTAATTTAAACAAAACTAATGCTCCAGATATATTTCTAAATATTTTAAATTACTGTCATATTTATTATATGGCAATATAACTCTTTGCAAAAATAACAGCATTCAAGCCCAATGAATCATTTTCCAAGCTGGAGATTTTAAAAGACATTTAATTTATTTTACACTTGGTAGAAATAACTTCCATAAATTTTAAAGTTGTACTTGCAGTCTGTACATGCTTGTTCTAATTGCAATTGATGTAATGTCTCCATAACAGTATATCATATTTTAAGGGGAACAATATTTTTACAGCTGCAAACATGCGATCAATACACATTGAAGTATATACATTCGAAGTGTAAACTACAATTATTTTGTTGCAGCTTTAAAAAAATATATTCCAAATGCTGTTTTCTCCAGCAGTTTAATGCCTATGAGGTGACTGAGAATACAGAATCCAGTTTATATTAGCTCAAGATTCTGATCTCCTGATCAACAGGCAAATACGAGTGAACATACAGAGTGAAACTATTTATTTTCCTTGATAAAATGAACTAAAGAGCCATTTCCTTTGCTTCTTTGGGTAAATGAGGCTGACTATAAATTAAACGCACTTCGTTTCAAATGGCGCTGTCCAGATCTAGGGACTTTATCCAAAGAGGGGCGGGCTTTTCACTTCTGTAAAACTGACAGCCCCTATTTCCAAACTCTAAGGATTTGCTTCAGTAGAGATAGCTAGAGGTTGGTGGAAAGCAAATGGTATTTGTTTTTTATGAAGACAGAGCTTGCTACTAAAGAAGTGGTGCTGGTGCCACAGGACATCTGAGGTCAGATCTCTAACACTGGGGCAGTTTTGCACAATGATAAGCATCACTTGTTAGAGGCACCAGGAACAGCTTCCCTTTTGATTTGGGTGGAGAGGGGGCTAGTATGGGCTCAGGTCTAGTGATTGCCTCAAGGCTTTGAAAGCATTGAGGGCCCTGTTAGAAAATGGCTCCTAGCAGAACCCTTTAGCGTGTTGTTAAGGAAAGGAAAAGCATGTAAAGGAAGAGATAAAGATTGGTGTACTTAGACTGAGGCTCCTCAACCCACTTTCATGTGTGGTTCTGTTATTTTCTCCCCCTCTCCTTTTGGGCAACCCTGTCTTCAAGACAATAACATAGAAAAGTAGATCCTATTGGTTTCAGAGAAGAAGGTGCTGTAAAATATATTCCAATGGTATCACACAGCAGCATATTTCCATATCTTTCTCCCATTGTTTTAATCATTTAGAATATATCCACTGCCAATTTTGTCCCAATTGTATTTAACTATAATAATATTAGGATAGATGTGTTATAATAAATTGACCATCTAGTTTTAAAGAAGATTGCTTGGATTCTGGTTCATAGGGTGACACAAAGCACATATTTCATGGGCAAATCCTACTGTATATGTATTCACTGCTCCCTTTAATATTCTTCATTTAGAGTAAAAATAGAAGTTAGCAGTAGTACTACATTTGTGATGTAGCTCTTGAGTATGAATATTAATGTTGCTTTTCAAAATCTACATACATACGCCTTGCTAGACAATGAAATCAAATCATAACTCCAAAAGGGAATTAACTAGAATATTAACTAAGATCTGAAGATTGTCTAAGCAGGGCTCCATGATCTTCCATTCCACAACCAAATATGCTAACAGTTAAAGTTATTAATTATCTAAATCAGGTTTTCACCTGAAAGGTCCTTTCAGATATGTTATAAAATTAAAGAGGACTCCCATTTTGGAAAACCAAGTTCCTTTCTAACAAGGAAGAACAAGAATAATAACAACAAATACAACTGGATCCTACAGAAACAGAAATTCCAAATATTTCTGTCCCACTCTCATTCATAATAACTCTTTTTACACGTTTCTTGTACAAAAGAAGAGCATAACAGGAGATGACCTCGATGATTTTTTTCACTAATATCCTTATGTGCAATATTTTTGTTTTTAATAAGAAAACATAAAATCCTTCTTTGAAAACATTACCATTTGATTGCAAATGACTGATCCTTAGAAAAAAGTAATTTGCACATTTTAATAAATACGTGTTCATAATTGATGCCTTTTAAACGTTTTCTTGAAGAATCTAAAGAAACAAATTCTGTAACCATGAACTATAGTTTTAATATGGTAGGATAATGTGATAAAATCAAGCTCTATGTTAAGGAAGGAGACAGAATTGAAAGAAAAAAGAGAAGATCCAAAACAAACAAACAAACACACAAAAATGCTATCTTGTCCTAGCCTTTACCCTTTTGTAGGAAAATCATACTTCCATATGTGAAGACAAGGGATTATTTCAGCTTTTTGTCTTGTTTCCTGTGAAAAGAAAGCAAAAATAGAGAAAATAAGTAATATTCTTACACAACTGAGCCATAGTTCTATAAAATATTTTACAGCAAGTCTAGTTTAAGGGTGAGAAGTTTCTCGAACGGGGGGGGGGGGAGATATATCCAATGAACAGAAATTCTGCCAGCTTAAGGAAGCCTCACCTGAACTCCAAAATCTGGTTTCATCTCTCAAGTCTGTCACCGCTTTACTATCTTATCCAAGTTCTGAATAAAAAAGTAGGAAGTTGAATATAGAAGATATTAAAAAAATGCCCCAAATCTATGTGGTTCTGAAAATGTTGATTTATGGTACTAGTTAGTCTAATGAAGGAGAGAATCAGAAATATTCTTGCTGCAAATCATACTTTATTTTTCTGTGCTGAGTTTCTATGGCCTCACCCTTGATGAAGTCTTAAGTCGACCATGTCATAGACTAGAGAGGGTAGAAGGTCCCCTGGTGGTTGCCTGATTTATTTGAGATATAATAATTTTCCCTCTGAAATTCTTTTTGTACAGGTTGTTTTGTTTTGTTTTAATGTATATTGTGTACCACCAGATGTTATTGGTACTGGTGGCTTATAAACATAACCATATAAAATAAACATAATGGATAACAGTCAAAAGTAAATAGGACAAAAATATTAAAGTAACATTGAACTAATGCAAACTAAACAGGTTAGGCTTAGGAAGAAAACTTTTCAGTTGTAATCACTCCAGGAAACCTTCCCTCTATCTCACATAATCACTGTTTCTATAGTACAGGGGTCTTCAAACTTGGCCCTTTTATGACTTGTGGATTTCAACTCCCAGAATTCCTCAGCCAGCATGCCTGGCTGAGGAATTCTGGGAGTTGAAGTCCACAAGTCATAAAAGGACCAAGTTTGAAGACCCCTGCTGTAGAACATGTTCTAAGTCTACTTGGCTTGCCAGAATCTTATGGCATCCTAGCTGAAATAAAAAAATAAAGTTTCACACAACAACTTTGCTTATTTGGAAATAACATGCTATGTATAATTAGGAAACCGGAAATGCCAATATATAATTCTGGCTAAGAATTCTGGGATTTGATGTTCACACATCCAGAGATCAGCCTATTTAGTCTGGAAAGGCTGAGATCCACATCCAATTCTTACATTCTTAACACTTTTGGTTAAAATATGTATGATTCATCTAGTCAAAAATCTAGCCTTTTTTCTTGCAGTTTAATTTCCACCACCTGCTATTCAGTATTCCAGTCTTTTGTTAAATAATTTCTAAATCAGAGAATTCCTCCTTCTACTTATTCTCAGATTCCTATTTATGCATTTTACTGGAGAAACAGAGACAAGGACCTCACTAGGAAGGATTTTAAAATCTGCAAGATGTCAGGTGCAGCACCATGAGTGAGTGTTTTTGTCTAGTGGTTAAGACACAAGGTTAAAAAGTGGGTATGAACCAGTGGTGGGATTCAGCCGGTTCACACCACTTCGGCAGAACTGGTAGTTAATTTTTTGTTGCCCAGGCCCAGAATGGACTTCCGGAAGTGGCATCCACACAGAGAACCAGTTGTTCGCCTATTTCAATCCCACCACTGGTATGAACTATGTGTTCTAGACCCACCTTAGCAATGAAATCCAGCTGGGTGACTTTGGGCCAGTCATTCAGCTTAACTCATCTTACAGGGTTGTTGTTGTGGGTAAAATAAGAAGAAGAAGGTGTGTTGGATATGTTCACCGCCCTGAATTATTTGTAAAACAATGAAGGTGGGATGCAAACAAATAAATAACGATCAAGTTCCATCATTATTATACATGTGTGTGACATTGATGCACATCTGCGTATGAGAGGTGGGGATTGTTCAAGATGCTACATCCATGACTGACAGATTTTCACCCTTCCATGGACACAACTGAACCACCATGCAATGTGGGAGGATTTAGCAATATTAGTTTCCAGCCCCTTGCTCTGTATCATACCCAGCTGTATATTCTCGAATTCTGCCTCATCCATTGCTATCTAAATTAAACTCCTTCAAACACTGCTATGTTTGCTAATTGTCTCATTGTCATAGTAAAGTTCCTTTTCTTTCTCTGGTTACAAATGCTCATTTTTCCATATGGAGACCAGAGCTACATATAGCAACCTAACTTGGACCACAAGATGGATTTATCTATATGTGTTATGATGCTGGTGATTTGTGGTCTGTTTTTTTAACAATCGCTACAATGGAATTTACTTTTGCCATAATCACCTCATATTCTGTCATCATTTTTTGTTGACCTCCAAGATCTCTTGGTTAAGGTCTCATTTCATTTAGGGATTTATCAGTATCTCCATGCTGTTCTCTTGGCAACAGTCCAGAGGTTGCTTGTAATTGCCTTCTTAGGGAAATTGGTTTACTTGCCAGTCCAGTCCAGTGCAGTTTACAGCTCTGGGACTTCCTGGTTGAAATCCATTTAAATATTAACCAAGCCAAACCACAGAAGATCAGCCAGGTGCTACTGCTTTGTTGGTTAGTCATTGTCATTTCAAATAATGCAAAAAAAAAAAAGCCTCTAAAGGTCCAGCCTATTACAAATGGGTTTCAGTTATTACTTCTCAATTTTGGCAGCTTTAACATGTGTGGATTTCATCTCCCAGAATTCTTCAGCTAACATGGCCTGCTGGAATAGCTGTATTTAGACCAAAGTGTTTCATGTACAATCATATTTAAGAGAATTTGTCACACGATTCCAGTTGTTCTGGCTGGAAATTTGTTTGAAAATCTTCATAATTTGCAGGAGTTTTATTACTTGGAATATTTTATCTCCAAACTATTCATTGCAAATTCTGCATAATTTATAAATTAATCAGGAGCACTCAAGGTTTCTAATCTGAAACTTTTAATTTTTTGTTGTTTATTCCTATTCCTCAAACCTTGTTCTTTTCTTTTCTTTTTTTGTGGTCAGTTATTAACCTACAAGATGATATTTCCTGTTTGTTCATGATTACATGTATTTAGGAGCCTTAGTTCATGACTAAGTATATGGAAGCTGGAACTGATTACTGTATAATAATATTACAGGAGACAGAGAACATAAAATTGTTCCCATCTCCATCTTCATTACCGTGGTCTGTCACCTGTCACACTCTGGAAGGAAAGACTTATTCTACTCATATAGACTTCCTATGTGATTCTTATGTGATTTTAACATCAGATTCATGAAGATGCAGCATTAGGGCAAAAAAGGAATATACCAGTATATTGAGTGGCCAAAGAGTATTGATCTGTACTTGCAAAATGATTTCTCTTGTATACTTTGATTTTGATAGTTTTAGAAGATTTCCACAATGTTCCTTTTTATAGAATATCAGATCATTATGAAACCTTAGAGCAGTGGTGGCGAACGTATGGCATGGGTGCCAGAGGTGGCACTCGGAGCCCTCTCTGTGGGCAAACGTGCCGTTGCCCCAGCCTTGCCTCCGCCCACCACCCCCTCCTCACCAGCAACCCCCCTGGAGGAGCGCATGGCCCACGCTGAGCAGCGCAGCCAAGGACATGGCAGCCAGGCAGCATAGAGAAGACTCTGCCCTCACTCTCCAACGCACACAGTTGATGCTGCGGGGTGTGGGCAGAGAGCGTGGCTGCCATGGCGCTGCTGGGCTGCCTGGGCGATCTGTGGCAGGCCCTGGAGGCGGTGAGTGGCCCTGAGGGCAGGCAGGGTGGGGCAGGGGCGGGGCCAGTTTTTGGGCACTCGGTCTCTAAATGGTTCGCCACCACTGCCTTAGAGTATTATTTGTAATAACAAAATATAATTTTACACTGCCATCAAATATTAGTTGCCATGATGTGTAATATAGCTTTGGAGCAAGTGGGCATTTCAAAGTTGTATTTAGTATACAATTGCACTAAAATGTAGCAATGTGCCCCATCATGAGTCAGCTTTCATTTACTAATAGCAAGAAAGTTTGTAGTTATAGAAAGACAAAGTTGACTTAGTTAAGCATCATATTTTATTGGAAATACATTTTTGTGAGCAATGAGATTAATTGGCATTGTAATTTTTCACAATTGAACCTAAAGGAGATGAATGTGTATTCTTGATTCCCTAACTATATGCTGTTAGATAATTAACCTTCCCCCAGTGGTGGGAAATATGTAGCCTTCCAGATACGGTTGTATGACATCATGCCCACTATTGCTAACATTGATTCTCCTGGATAAAGTGAGATGGTTTGGAGTTCAGCAACATGCATAGGGTTATAATCTCCCCCATTTCTGATCTCTTCCTTATTGAATAACTTCTCCAATAAAAGGACTTTGAATTTTTTTCTCATTATTGCCTAATATTGCCACTGTTTCTTTATCCTCCCTTTTCTTCTTTATCTGTTAAGGGCAGGTTATTAGAGAAAGTGAAAATCCCTCATTTGGGAGGCAGAATATCCTAATCCTAGTTTGTCAGTGAATAGGCCAACATAATTAGAGAGATATAATGAAATACAGACTTGGCTGTGTTGAAAATGCTTCAAAAAAATGAAGGGAGAAGATTCTATTCTCTAGTAAAAAAAATACCTTTGAATATAAAAGCAATTAATGTCTAACCTTTCTTTTCTCTTTTCTTGGGTTTCATCTTGGGGACATCATGCTGGGTCATGCACGGACTCTGTCTGCTTGCTGTAGGAAGACTGAGTGCTATGCCTCCTACATCTTGTGTGGTTTTGTGTTCATATATGCATGACTATGTTGCTAATCTCACTATCACATGACTGGTTGACAGTTTGAAAAATTACTATAGAACCAGTTGTTCTCTAATTAAAATAACACCCCTAGTTCAAAGGAAGAAAAATCTCCGGATACCAGCAAGGTTTATGAACAGAGGCTCATAATAACTTTCATATGAATTCCACAAACATGTGAAGTAGAATCCTTTAAAATGTGAACCTGTATAGAATAATCCAATAATGATTAGCCAATGTGAATTCTCTTAAAGCTGCAGTTATGGAACAGTCCATCAAGAACATCAAGTATGAATTGCAAGGTAATTGTAATCAGACCTTATGCTTTAGAAAATTAGATTCTAAATAAGTTGGGTAGGTCAATTTGCTGGAGTAGGCAAATAATCATTTTGCTTTGCCTATTCTGCTTCAGGAAAATCCTGGATTGCTTTTGAAAGCTTGTATCTAATTTGCTCAAACAAGGAAACAATTATCCTTCAGTTTCAGTATCAAAATAGAGCGGTAATGTCATTTAATCACATTTTCATCAAATTAAGTTCTTGCCTTTTGTTTTTAGTCATTTAGATATCTATTGCATACAGAGCAGACTTGTGATATGCAGCATCTAGGCAAACAACAAAATCATCCTAGAATGGTGTTTTTCAAACTTGTCAATTTAAAAATGTATGAACTTCAGTTTTATGCTGTCTAGGAAATTTTGTGCTTGAAGCCGACACACCTTAAAGTTACTAAGGTTAGGAAATCCTGTGTTAACTGATTGGTCAGATAAAACTCAAACAACTCGTATTTCAATATATTATCAAGTTTAGTAACACTTTCAGTAATTATATACAAAAAAGTCATCCTATTTCTTTAAGATGATATTTAAATGGATCATTATTAAATGATTTTTATAAAACAGATGAAAAAATTTCAAAGTTTCTTTTTTTCAATCTACATTCAGCAAACATACCGTAATGGTTCCTTGGGGTGCTTTAAAAGCATCTGTTTTTAGTTAAACTACTGTATATGTTTCATAGAAAAAGGAAAAACTCTGAACATGTAAAACTGGAAAACCTAACCCAAGCCCTAACCCTAAGGAACTTTTAAAATACATGTACAAAACAACCTATACAGGAAGTATATAAAACTTTTATCTCCGCTAAATTGGAGCTAAATTCTTCCTATGCATTTTATACAACTGCATAAAGCAAAGACATTAAGATGAGGAGGAAATACTTATTAAATTACTGGCTTCTCAGTTGAAATAGCAGCAATATAGTAATAACATAGCTACTATTAAGGATGCTCAGGAGAAAGTATATTATGACTTTGATGTGATACATCAGAATTTTTTAAAAAGAAGTCTAAACTCTATAATATTGAATCAAAGGTTACTGAGAAACCAATTAATTGTTTTCAAATAATATAGCTCTTTTGAAGAGTACACAAGATAAAGATATTTATCCAATCTCTCCAGGAAATATAATATACTATTAAATCTAAGAAAAAAGAAAAATATCCTAGTCCTGTTGTTTGTCCTACCAAATTGATTCTTTTATTCTCAAATTGTAAAAGGTTTATAAGAAGGCTTTTATAGAATGTTTTTTTTCTAACTTCCTTTCATTAGTTTTATATACCAATGATTTTTAAGGCTGATAAAGATTATGTTGATTATGCTATAACTCAATTTTCTTAAAAAAATTGATGCCAAAATTTTGGCAGTGACTCTGGCATATAAATTAAATTATTTTAAATTCCATTTGGTGCAATCTGGTTTCCTAAAAGGGTGATATGCCATATTGTGTTACTCATTGATATTTTACATACTTGACTTTCAAAAAGTTTTCAGCTTACTTTATTAATTGAATTAAGTCTCATATGGAGAATTATCTCAAAGAGGAAAAAAATAAACCTAAGATTAAATATTGATGTAAATACTTTAAAATACCAGTGAGTTTATGAAGAAAATATTGTAAAAATAAATATTACTCTAAAAGTAGTATATGTACTCAAAGAGTTTTCATGCTAATAGTCTTAATATATTTCAAATAGAACAATAATTTATTTTTTAAAAAGGTGTTTAAGGGAAAGCAACCAACCAGATAAATTGCCCAACATACCAAAAAAACTACTGCAAAAGACAAACTAGAAACAAAAATTTAAATAAGCAAGGAAATGGTAAGAGAACACCTATCCAACTTTAACGAGTATAAATCACTGGGACCCGACAGATTACATCCCAGAGTTCTGAAAGAGTTAGCAGATGTTATCTCAGAACCATTGTATCATATCTTTCAAAAATCCTGGAGTACCAGGGAAGTACCAGGGATGATGTGTTCCCATCTTCAAGAAAGGGAAAAAAACAGATCCAGGAAACTACAGACCAATCAGTCTAACATCAATACCTGGGAAGATCCTGGAAAGATAATAAAAAAACAGAGCTGCGAACAACTAAAAGCAAACAAAGTTATAACCAGTAGCTAGCACAGGTTTGTCAAAAACAGATCATGCCAAACCAATCTGATTTCATTCATTAATAAAGTGACCAAATTAGTAGACCAGCAAAATGCTGTGGACATAGTCAGTGCTGTGCTGGAACTCACACATGTCATACAACCCGCTTTGCCTACCCTACAAGGTTCCATCCAAAAAAGGTGTCGGAACTCCGTTCTGGCATTATATGACAAAAAAAGCCTGGACATAGTAGACTTAGACTTCAGTAAGGCATTTGACAAAGTAGATTACAACCTGCTGCTAGAAAAAGGTGGGATAAACATCAACACCATCAGCTGGATCGGTAGCTGGCTGACAAATTGTACTCAGCAAGTAGTCCTCAATGGCACTATATCCACATGGAGAGAAGTAAGCAGTGGGATACCACAAGACTCCGTCTTAGGCCCAGTACTCTTCAATAAGTTTATTAATGACTTAGATGAGGGAATGGAAGGGGAACTCATCAAATTTGCAGATGACACCAAAATGGCAGGAATACCCAACATCCCAGAAGACAAGCTCAGGATCCAAAAAGATCTTGACAAACTTGAACAATGGGCCCTGTCCAACAATATGAGTTTTAATGTGGAGAAAAGAAAAGTTTTACATTTAGGCAGGAAAAATCAAAGATTTAAGTACATATTAGGCGAGACCTGCCTCAAAAACAGCAACTGTGAGCGAGATCTTGGAGTCCTAGTGGAGAATCACTTGACTATGAGCCAGCAGTGTGAAGCAGAAGCCAAAAAAGCTAATACAATCCTGGGTTGTATAAACAGAGGCATAGAATCAAGATCACGTGAAGTATTAGTACAGCTTTATAAAACCCTAGTAAGACCACACCTGGTATACTGCAACCAATTTTGGTCACCATACTACAAAAAAGACCTTGCAAAAAGTTCAGAGAAGAGCAACTAAAATTATCAAAGTCCTGGAGACTAAAACATATGACAAATGGCTGCAGGACTTGGGTTTGGCTAGTCTAAAGAAAAGAAGAAACAGGGGAGACATGATAGCAGCAGTGGCGTAGCGTGGGGGGTGCAGGGGGGGCCGGCCGCACCAGGTGCAACATCTGGGGGGGCACGCTCACACTCGCAGCTCTCTGCCCCTGCCTGGCTCACTCACTCTCTCTGCAGTGCTGGCTGTGCGAATCCGATCCGAGCCGCCGGGTCGCCGCCCACTGTGGAGGGGGGGCGCAAATTACTTGCCTTGCCCCGGGTGCTGACAACCCACGCTACGCCACTGGATAGCAGTATTCCAGTATTTGAAGGGCTGCCATGAAAAAGAGGGCATCAAACAATTCTCCAATGCACTAGAGGGCAAGACAAGAAACAATGGTTGGAAAGTGACCAAAGAGAGAAGCAACCTGGAATTAAGTAGAAACTTCCTAACAGTGAGGACAATTAACCAGTGGAACATCTTGCCTTCAGAAATCATGGGCGCCCCATCACTGGAGATTTTAAAGAAGAGACTAGACCAGTGGTAGTGAACCTATGGCACGGGTGCCAGAGGCGGCACTCAGAGCCCTCTCTATGGGCACACATGCCATTGCCCCAGCCTTGCCTCCACCCGCGACCCCCTCCTCACCAGCAGCCTCCCTGGAGGAGAGCCGCCCCTGAGTGTGGCCCACGCGGAGCAGCGCAGCCAAGGACATGGCAGCCAGGCAGGATAGACAAGACTCTGCCCTCACGCCCCAACACGCACAGTTGATGCTGTGGGGCGTGGGCAGAGGCCGTGGCCACCATGGCACTGCTGGGCTGCCTGGGGGATCTGCGGTGGGCCCTGGAGGCAGTGAGTGGCCCTGCGGACAGGCAGGATGGGGCGGAGGGGGGCAGGGCAGGGGGTGGAGCAGAGGTGGAGCCAGTTTTGGGGCACTCGGTCTCTAAAAGATTGTCTAGTCCATGACTGGACTAGACAGTCACTTGTCTGAAATGGTATAGGTTCTCCTGCTCGAGCAGGTTGCTGGACTAGAAGACTTCCAAGGTCCCTTCCAGCTCTATTCTATTTTATTCATTTGCCTTTATCCTATTTAAAATTATGATATAAGCTGCCTAGAGTTACCTCTGCTGAGATGGCTGATATGCAAGTTTAATAAAAAAAACAATAATACAAGAAAGAGGTTTCTAAATTTAGTGGCATTCAGCTTTATTGACATGCATGCATTTTGATTTCTATTTCTCTATGAAATCCAAGTGATCAAATCCAAAATCCATTATAGCACAAGTAGAAAATCACTATTCTTTCATATGACTGAAGTTACACTGCATTTTAAAAATTAGAACATATATTTGAAAGATGCTTGGATAGAAATATGCTTTGATTCTTATTCGTGTGATAAACCTAAACTTTGGGATAATCCTGACCAGAAAATCATAGACCAGCAAATCTTATGGGGGAATTCAATGGCACATCAATTTTTCAGATCAGCCAACCATGTTTTTTGAATTATGGCAAAAGCAATCAAGATTACATAAAAATGCAAAATGGTGGTAAAGACGGCAGAGCGCATAATCAATTTATCTGGGATTGATTTGAGCCTCTACCTGGGATTAGTTTAAATCTCACCCTTTACTCAGCATTTTTGTCTGAAAGAGGAATGATGGAGCAGATCTATAATTATCCAATACATTTGGGCTGATCAATGGCTTCTTGAGAAGAATGTACCACTGCATTCTTTAAAGGCTGATCTGAGCCCTCAGTTAAAGTTACATGAGCCGCCATGTCAAGTAGCCTCTGTAAAGTTAGCTCTGTCACCTTTGTATTAAATCCCTGTCCTACCTGATTAGTGAAAACTACCTGGAAATGGCAGGTAGATTGCAAATTGTGATTTAATGCATTTAATGCATTAATGTCTTAGATAAGGAGAAGATATCATTTATTAAAGTATTCAGCCTGGCATAATTTTTTGTGATTTGTATTTGAGCGTTGTCTAAATAATGAAGTGAGAGAGAAAGAGTGATGATTTCAGGTTTAGTGTTTTCCATTTTAATTCAGCTCTGGAGAGCTTTGATCGATTTCCCCATCAATCAGAACTGCACAAGAGACAAATATGACCTCACAATGATTGTCTTAATGTGTCTCTAAGCGCAGAGCTGGATATGAAAATGTGAATATACATACACACACCTTGCGTTAGTGTTTAGTGGCCCACTCTTAATCCTTGTGCCTGCCAGAATAGTTAATAATAATTTAAATAGATATAGAAGCATGGATGCAACTTAATTAAAATACAGTGCAGTCACAGAATAATAGTAGTGACTGATTACTAACTACGTTTTATTATTTTTTAATTTAATTTAATTGCATTATGCCTTTATGATTTTTACAAGTAACTCAAAATAGCAAACGTATACAAAACATCTTTCTCCTCCTGTTTGTCTCCCAAAAACAATCCTATGAGGTGAGTTGGGATAAGAGAGAAAGTCACCCAAACAACTTTTATGGAAAAGGTGGGACTAGAACTCACTTTGTCTCCCTGTTTCTAGTCTGGTGCCTTAACCACTGGACCAAGCTGGCTCTCTAATTTTCATCTTGCTGCAATCATGGTAAGGTTAAATTTTAAAACAGCTAAACAGATAGAACTCTTTGACATGTACTAAAAAGATATTTTACTGGCCGTCAGATTTGTAGGAGAGTCTAAAATTAGAGAGACCAAATGAAAAGTACTTTCAAACTTCAGGGCTCTAAGGTAAATGCAAATGTCCAGGAGATTTCCTTAGCTGCAGATGAATCTTTCAAGTTCAACATCAGCACTTCAAAATCACACACAGCACTGTAGAAACAAAAACCAACCAAGAGGATAAAAAGAGGACTATGATACCCAGCCACACAGTTACAGAATGATGAAACAACAGCTATGAAATACCACTTCCTGGAAATCACTATTAAGGTAGGAAGCCCAGCACACTGTTGTCCTTTTCTGCCATGTGCCTTTTTTTTACTTTGCAAGTCACTCTAGCTCTTTAAATCTATCCTTTGATGCCTTCTATTGATTGCCCTATTCGTGTTAATAGCTCTAACCTTCATTTCAAGGTCACTTAATTCCCAAAATCATCTTGTGATCAGCTAAGCTTGGGTGTAACTTGATTTAAAGCGATCCCAAGTCTCCTGCAACACTGTCAGAATGGTATTTTCAATCCCCATTTCCTTGAGATATAATTATTGCACTATGTTATATATCCATGGAGGGAGCTTTACATGACTGTCGTGACATGACATAATTTCTCTATTTATGTACAAGACATATACATATATCTATACATATCTATACATGTACAAGACATATACATATACAAGACATATACATTCAGTTACTGTACTGACCAGGAAGAAGCACTGCATAATTTGCTTTGTCCTTTGCTGGGATTCTTCAGATGCAAGTAGTCAGAAGTCTGGTGAATGCTCCATAAAAGGTGACTGCTAGGCATCAGCCTTCTTTTAGAGCAACTGAAATCCACTTTTTTCACACCAGTTTCCTTGTACTTCCATATCATCATTCCTCCCCCTTGTCTGAAAGCATTTGCATTTATATTGGATTGTGAGTCAACATCTTTTAGCTTATTTTGATATGAAGCTTCCTGGGATTGGGATTCAAATCTCTCTCCCTCCCTCCCTCCCTCCCTCCCTCTCTCTCTCTCTCTCTCTCTCTCCCTCCCTCCCTCTCTCTCTCTCCCTCCCCCCATCTCCCTCTCCCTCTCATGAGAACTGAACATATCCAAACTCCCACCTCAGAATTCAGGGGTAGGCAATCTCGGCTCTTTTATGACTCATGGACTTCAATTCCCAGAATTCCTGAGTCAGCGAAGTTGCCTACCCCTTACCTGGGTCCTTGGAGCCTGGGGTTCAAATAGCACTTTCATTTAATTGCAATTGATTCTGAATGAGCCAAATTTCATTAATAGTATTTAAATAGACGATTGAATAAATTACCTGCTGCTACCACTTGAATTGATCATTTCTTTCTTTTTCACAGAGAACATAAGGAGTAATTTCCCTGTGAAGAAAAGCAACAGGACCATCTGTTCTGGCCCGATGTCAATTGGATCTCCCTTAGCAGCCATTTCCATCATGGCTGGCCATTATAGGAAACATAAACACTAAGAGCTAGAGCCAGCACAGTTTTTATTTTTATTTTCCATGCTCCACCACTTTGCCTTTTGTGTCATACCTTCCAAAATCATAAACCTAAAGGCAGGGATTATCTGGTATTTATTATGTAAACTGCCAATTCTTCCAGGAAGTTTCAGGCTAAAAGCAAGTTGTAAGTATTTTAAAGAAATATGCAAATATGCAAACCCTGTAGCCCAGCAAACTCAGTTTGCAACAGTCTGATAGCAAAATCCTGCTTCTTAACATAGTACAATATAAGCAATATGTGGAATATTGGATTTCGTCTGTAGAGATACACTTCTAAATCTTCCTTCAGCCAAAGAGGATCTACATTACTTCTCCATCTAAAGTACAGCAGAGAATAAAGCCAGCAAACCATGTGCCTTCTCTTCCAGAAATATTGTGATAAGAATAAAGATTCTAAGAATATAAGACATGGAAGAGGTCACTGACTTAATGGAGAAACTGGACAAATTGAAGAGAACCATCTGCTTCCTCCTTTTGAGAGATACATGGAGCTTATTTTTGAAAGCAACACTCAGACACTGATGCCCTAATAAAGGAACCTCCTCTTTTTCTTCTGCCCTTTCCCAGCAATAATATTAAGCTTGGCTTTTCTTGCAGAAACACAAGAATTTATTCTGCAGTTGGGGTGAGTACGGCAACTCACTCTGAAGTTAAGTGGAGTATTTAGTCATCTAAAATGGTGTGTAGGTGGAGATAGAAAGCCATTTAGTTCCAAGATGTCTAACTATATTATTGGACAGCTTTTGAAGCAATCTTCTCCAATCTTATGCCTTCCTTGTGTGTTGGACTACAGGTCTCTTCATTCAATTGCCACATTGACTGATTGGTGTCCAACACATCAGGAAAATACCAGGCTGAGGAAGGCTGCTTAGAGGAGTTGGGGAAGTCCCTAGAGAGGGGAAAATTATGGACTTTTCCTCAGTATTGATTTAAAATCTATAACAGATCAACACTGGTTCAAAAAAGTGTAAAGAGACTATCTTTCCATTGCTGCAGTGATGCAGTAAGACCCTATCAATTGTCACTCCAATATTTGCTTGGAAAATTAAAAAAAGAAAAAGAAAAATGGTTTTCTTGTCAGGTATTAGAATGCTTTCAACTCTAATTATAAGAAATGATTGCATGCTGATTAGGTGCCCACGGTTCTCAATGTTCAATGCTGAAACTATTTCACCTGCAAAGTTAAGAGGAAAAGATGTGGATTAGAACCCTTATCTTATAGGACATTTTATTCTTGGCATGCTGATTAGTTGCAACAGAGAAAGCATCTAAACATGTGCACAGTCCTTTAATTCCAAGATTCTGCAGCCAAACCGGCTGTGGATTAGTGGCCGATTGGAACTTCAAGCGCCTCTTTTAGAGATGAAGCTGTTCTGATCCAGACCGCGTCGCAGACCGATGCCCTCCCTTGACTGACCGAGATTTAGTCGGTGGGTCTCCTTTTTCTGTAGCGCCTCGATCGCAAGCCTGACGTGATCTTACCGCTGTCTTGGCAACCTTCTCTTGTCCCAGGGACCGCCTCGGCTTGAGGATCGTTAACGATTCGGTTCTGGCGAAGGCAAGGTCAGCACTCGCCGAAACAAGGTGCCCGTTCGCACGCGGAAGGCAAAGGAAGAAAGGCCGCGCGGGGTGGAAGAGGCGGTCCGGGAAGCAACGAGGGATTGTCGGCATGCAGAGAGAAGCAGATACAAGATTGGCTCCGCCCTCTGACACCCCCCCTCACCCAGCAATTCCCTTTGGGGAAGCCCCAACCCTCCTCCTCCTCCTCCTCCATCGTAAAGGTTGGCTCAAACTGCTGTCTTCTTGCGCCCCCCACTGCTGGCCCGCAGCAGAGATCAAAAGGACCCCACCGGGCGCGTTCCGCCGCCAGCGAAGATTCGCTCTGAGCGAGATCAGACCGGCCTTGGCTCTTGGCAAACAACTCGGCTAAAACGCTGGAAAAGGAAGGGGGCGCCGCTGCAGAGAGAAGGGAGCCGGTGGGCTCCTTAGAGATGGGAGCTTTGGATCGTTTCCAGAGGGAAAGAGGAGCGCGCCAGTTTTTTTCAGCACCGGCGTTGTTATAAAGCTGAAATCTCTTCCGAAGAAGGAATGCGAAGACTGGACTGTCTCTGCCATTCTAGCTGATCGAAGAAAAGTGAAACGGTACCCCCAAAGATTGCCTTCCCTGCCCATCTTCATCCTAGTTTTTGAAGTAACCCAATGTGTAGCTTCCCACGAAATATTGAATACTACTCGGAAATATTGAATACTACTGGACAGCCAAAGAGCTGAGCACGTTGCGCACCTGAAGCCAAACCTGATTGGTGGTGATGATGATGATGATTAACTGTAGTTAAAAATAAAAGGACAGCAGGTATGCGTTAATCACACCCTGACCTGAATTAATGTGCTGTGTAAACATAGGCAATACCTGCCTTCCAGATGGTTATCAGTGTTAGCTTGCTGCAGTTTCAATAACAGATTTCACAAGCTTAAAATATTTATGATTTCATAAGTGGTATGTGCATCGACTGTCTGTTTCCTACAGTGTTGTTGCTATTAAGTCAGTGTTTTGGGAATTAATTGATCTGCTTCAGGATCCTTTCGTGAGGTACCAGAAACATTTAGTTCCCATCACCTTGAATAATTCTTTACTCCATGACAGCTGGGTTATCCTGAAACTTGCCTCCAGATACCTGATAGGTGTGGGGGGGGGAAGCTTTAAACTAGGGAACTATTAAGGGAAATAAAAATGATAGCCCCAAATGGATTTATATTTCCTTTTACTATTTCCATTTTAGTGTATGTTATTTGAAGGAAAAATAAGACCATTGGAAGGACCATTAGTAGAAATTGGGAGGGAAATGCTAGGTCTTCTCTGTTTGTAATAGATACAAGAGTAAGACATGGAGAAGGTTGAGCAGTTAGGTGTTAAAGTTATTGTTCTGTTCAATCCTGTTTATCAGTTGTGTCCACTAATCAGAAAGTCGACACAATAGCTCTATGCACACTTTCAGCCAAGTTTTTCCTCTCTGCACTTCAAATTTATTTTATAAAATGTGAGTGTTAATTGCTGAGGGTTACCTTGATACTAATCTTGAAAGGTGGGCTAAGCAAACAAAAATGTATCAATGTAAATGTATCTTCTTTGGTCTACACATGTTTGCAACCCAATTATTTTAATCTGAAGTTATTCCCACAGTATTCAGTGACAGAAATATTAACAGGTGGCTTAATGTCCTGAAATTAAAGTGCAAAAGGAAAAAAACTTTCAATTGCAATAAATGGAACTTAAAGTTGCTAGTATATTCTACTAAAGTTGTTAGCAGATTCAACAATAATTTTTAAAAATTCTGACTGTTGAACTTCAACTATAAATGTTCTGCATCCAATTCCAAGCATTAGGACAGAAATATGTGCAACTGCATATTAGTAACCTCAGCTTTTCGATTCATTTTGATTGTGTATTATGTGTCTGTTTTACTTCTTCAAAAATCATGGCTCATTTTAAACATTGTTTTAGTGTTGCCAGTTAGGATAATTTATTAAAGAAAACCCTGAAAACATGCATTATTATTTTTCTTTTAGTAAGTGCTGGCTTAGTAAAAATAAATTTAGGACATCAAAGGGGAATTAAGAGGCCCACTCAAAAAGTTAGGAATTAGAAAAAAAAAATTCTACTTGCAATTAATGTAAGAAGGAACAATCATCACTCTTAAGAGAAATTCAGCTGAGATTGGAATCTGATTTCTCTTTTTCTTTCAAAAGAAAGTCTTGATCTGAGTTTATCATTTACCATCACATTTTAAAAAGTGTTTTCTGTTTTCCAAAATTGTTCTAGGAAAGAATATATCATGAATGTAACAATTCCTGAGCCAAGAATAAGTCAATAAATTTCCTAGAATACTTGGATTTAGAGTAGGATACTCAAAAGTTTCCCAGCTGAAACTATGGTTGAGCCTGTCCCTGTGTTGGTCTTTTGCCATCCTTTTCTTGTTGCTCAGTTGAAAGGTTGTCTCTGATATAAGCACTTCTGACAAATAAGCCCATTTGAAATTATTTTTGTTTGAGAACAGGCTCATGGGTCACCTCAGGACTTATATTAATCCTGCCATTCTGAACTGGGCAAAGATGGAATTATTGTTGACTAATGTCAGAGAGGATGGAAGAAGCATATCCAGAGTATTCAGAGCAGGTCATAACTGAGGATCCCTGCTATGTAGCGGAGGAATTCTAGTTGGTATTTTGAGATCCTGTCTTATCATGCTTGGGGATTATTGTTTTTGTCTAACTCTTATAGGTGAAGACTATTGCTTCAACTAACATGTCAACCCTGGCTGAAGTGGAGACCGGGCTCCCCACTAGGGGCCTGATGGCTTCTATGGTGAAGAAAACAATACCAGAAGAAAAGAAATAATGCCCTTTGTCTCCTGCAACTCTGCAGGGACATATAATTATTTGGGATAGCAGATCCATGAATGTCAAGATCCACTATTGTGTTTGAAGCATGAAGCATGCAGTCTGTATCCCGTTTCTAGCCTCAGAGTTGCTTTCAGTCAACTTGACCTGCTTGTTGTATCCAAATGACCAGATAGGTGCCCATGATTGCAGCTAGCAGCAGACCACTTCCACTGTTGCACTTTTTTTCTGGCCAAACCACTGCAGCTGTTGGCCCTGCCTGACTATATGTTGTCCTGGGAAAAGGCAAAACAGCATCCTCACCTGCTTGCTGCATTGACATTTGTGCCATGCAATTTGAGGTTAGTGGTTGGTGAGGCTTTAGAGCTTATTCATTCATCCATTCATTTTCTAAAGCCACTCATTTCAGTCAATGTCTCTGGGCAGGTTACAATTCATAAAACATATTACAATTAAAATTATTAAAATATTTTAAAACAAAGGCAATAAGAACACTAAAAACATCCTATTTAAATATCACATGGTGGCAGGATACTTGACCAATTAACAATGCAGCCAGGAAATAGCGCATTCAATGCCCTGGCATGGGACCATAGCCAGGTTTTCAAGGCTTTACAAAAGGCTAATAAGGTCAGGGCCATTCTAATTTCTGAAGGAAGGATGTTCCATTGAGCAAGGGCCATTGCAGAAAAAGCTCATCTTCTGGTCACCACCAGCTGACACTCTTTGGCTGACAGGATCTGCAGCATGCGCATTCTGCTCAATCTAGTTGGGCTCATAAACACCCTTAGAAAAAGGTAATCCCTCAGGTACCCCAGTCCCAAGCCATGTAGGGCTTTAAAAGTAACCCACCAGTACCTTGAATTGCACCCATAAACACAGTGATAACCAGTGCCGCTGGCACAGAAGTGGTGTTACCTATGCCATAAATCCGGCAACATTTGCAGCCAGGTGCAATGCGCATGCTATTGCACAGTATAGACATAGATATATAAAAAGATGAAAAGTGGCCTTTATGAGATGAAGATGCCCATACACTCCAGCAACATGCTTTAGGACATGTAAGTGATAGCTAATGCTAATACATAAGCACCACCTTGTTTACCTGTGCAATTCTGGATCTGTTACATTGTCTCTTTAGAGGTTTGCAGACTGAAGCCTTAAGTACTTAATATTTTTACTAACTGCATCCATCTCTGGAATTCTATAACAGAGGACAATAATTAATTGCAATCTACAATCAGTGATAACCACATAACAGTTGTGCACTTTTGTACTGTCTTTTACAATGGTTTCATGACCACATGGAATAGAGGGTCTGACTCAATCCATCAGATAATTCTTCTCAGCCAATCTCACTAAAAGATAAGGGGAGCTGCATAACTTGTTTTTGCACAATGGCAGGACATCTTCCCCATAGTTAGTCTTTTAAGATTGGTTAAGAGATAAAACTTCCTATGAACCAAGAACTATTTGGTAAATAATATAGGAAGTATCATTTATAAGAACTATACTAGGAACCATAATAGGTTCCTATACTAGGAACCATATTCTTTTAATGGGCTCATAGAAGACATATCCTTTCTCCAGCCTGATGGTACTTTTGGATACTGTCCATCACAATACATTCAAGAATGTAGGCTTCTTTTGGGCCAAAAGTAGTAAAACTGCATTTCAATCTGAGGTGTGAGAATAAGGATGCAGGGACCCTACTACAAGTAATAAGAACGCCAATAACAAAAGTTCCAGTGTGACTGGGATCTTATTTCATGAATTATTTCTCTGCCACATTAAGATAACCTCCATTCAACTGTCTCCATAGAGAAATTATACAGCTAAATTTAATCTTTATCTGGCAGTATATAATCATTAACAGGTCTAAAAAAATAATTTTGGGGACTCATTTTCTAGAAATTATCTGCAGTAGTATCCCAGGAGCCCTTATGCAAGAATATTGCATTATTAGACTATTCACCATAGTCACCAGTAAAACCAGGGAGGATTTTATGCTGCCAGTTTAGGGCAGTGAGTTCTGTCATAGAGAGGTTCGGCTTTTCAGCAAATCTTTCTCTCCACCTCTTTTTCTTGGAGGACTAACAAGTCTCTCCCTCCCTCCCTCCCTCTTTCGTTAATTTAATAGTATGAGCTAGTTAGAAATGATTGCATGCTTATCTGCATATGTTTTAAACTGAATATTAAAGAGTTGATTTGGTCAATTAATCTCTTTATTTTTCCATAGCTCATTAGTGGCATACACATATTAACTTACAGTAGTGCAAAGCAGAATATTGTCTAGGTTAGCTCTAAACACGATTATAAAAACCCGATTTCTTCCTCTCCAAATGTCCAGGACTATATCAATTACCCCTGGCTAGACATGATGACAATTTTAGTCAGATACCCCCATTAAAGCTGAACTAGATCACAGGTCCAAAGTTTCGGCCTTCAACTTCAGTAATCTCTTCATCTCTCCGGATCCTCGCAGTAGCCAACGACTCTGCTTGATTGCCGGTAACTTTGCAAATCGACGTTCTCTTTCTCCTTCTGGCGAGCGAGACTGGGCCGCTAGTGGCCGGCCGTGGGTAACAATATAATTCCCTTTCCTTTATCAATTATACTCAGATGAAGCTTCTCGCTCTCTCTCTCTCTCTCTCCCCCTGTCTTTTTGGAAAACCAGTTAAGTGATTTTCCTCCCACTCTTCCCAGCCGCGGATGATTAGAAAGCTTGCCCGGCGGTAAGCGGCTGGCCTCCGGTGGCGAGGCTTTAATCGTTACTCGTGAGCGTCTCGAAAGAGGCCTTTTTCTCCCGTTCAGCCTAACGGCTCTGATGAAACCCCGTTTATGTCACAGCCGTTCTGTGGTTCTCGCCGCGGATCGTGGCCTTTATCCAAAAAGCGATCCCCTTGAGACCCAAAGCCAGCGCTTGCTCCGAACAGCTTTCGTCAGAAAAAGCTGCTCCGACTTAGACGGTCTCCGGCAGCTGAGGGAAGGACGTCGGTTTTCAGAACTCGGCCCAGAAGACCGGAGTTGCGTCCTTCCTTTCTTCTTTCCGCAAAGAACTGAAGCCAGCCATGCAAAAGAGAACCGTTTCTACCAAAAAAAACTGCAGAATCCTGGCCCAGAGGTGGCATTATTGCACAACAGAAGGAAAATACTTTATATTGTTCCGAAATGGACTAAAAAGAAAAAAGGAGATTTTAAAGCAAAAGTCGAACACCTACTGTGCGTGACAGGTTAACTTTGCTGACCATGGCCAATTTTGTATCTATTGTGTGATCCCTCTGTCAGGTTGCAGAAGTCTGTCAACCTCTCCTTTTTGTTCTCATGCCCTTTGTCCTGAGGGCAGAGCCTTAGAATCAAATACTGTCCTACTTTCTCTGTGTGTGTTTGGTATTTTTTTTTTCAACTGTTTCCAGGGCAGTAATCATTCAAACATTTGGGTGTTGTGACCTTGTAACTTGCCTGCTTTCTTCTTTCCTTCATGAATCTTTGACAGATTCATCAGTTAAAATTTACTTCATTTATTTCTTGATTCCAGCAATTAGTTTTAAATCTACCAGCACTGAAATCTGGAGATCACAGGATTCATCGTATGTAGTTGATTTTACATTATACTGTATTATATTATTATATTATATATTATGCAGTATATTACTATATAGTCACTTAGAATTGGGCAACATATAAATGTAAGTTATTATTTGGTATAATAGTTAAAGCGTCAGCTAAAAACAGGACTGCCAGTTCTAGTCCACCACCACCACCCCTTAGGCATTAAGCCAGCTGGGTGACCTTGGTCCGTTTGAGCTCTAGGAAGCAAGCAAGGGCAAACCACTTCCAAAAAACCTTGCCAAAAAAAAATCTGCAGGGACTTGTCTAGTTAGTTGCTAGGAATCAAAACTGACTCAGAATCACACATACAAAAAAAGTTATTGAAAATAAAAAATTGTTGGAAAATATATAAGAATGATTGAAACGTCATTTTTATGTTGCTGAAAAAGTAATTTCATATACATGTAGGCATATATTTTTTTCTGCAGGTTTCACTTTTGTAATGTTTGTCATGGATGCCAAGAATGTTAAAGAATGTGTCCTCCTTTTTCTCCCATTGGTCCTTCTTTCCAATTGTCCATGTCTTCCTTTGCCTTTTGGATAAAGGGGAATTTTACCTCCGACAGTTTTGACACATACATTTCTTACATTTCTCAGAGATCTGAGTTTCATGAAGCTCAACTTTTAAAAAAACAGCCAGCATTAGATAAGCTACAAAAATAATACTACATTTAGACAAGAACTCCTTTACTGTGAGATTAATGAGTGCTCAGCTTATTATTTGTATTTTTCCCTTTACTTAACAGAAGGGCTTTGGTCTCCCAAATAACTGCCCCCAAATATAATGGAATTGAGGTTGAAAACAGTGAGCCAGATAAGGAGAAGATTGGGAGTAGGAAAGTAGCTTGGGAGGTGTATGGAATCTTTGCCCAAACAATCTGTTCCTCAGTTTCTTCAATTCCTTGAAATCCAAACATGTATGTATGTATGTATGTATGTATGTATGTATGTATGTATGTGTATAAAATAAATCAACATTCAATTGGCTGATCAATTTTAAAAATAAAAAGCAAAGTAAAACAGAAGATCCAAAAATTAAGTTAAAACCCAGTTTTGCTTAAAAATCAAACTGCTAAAAGGAAGATGGATGGCCAATGAGTTTCCAACCACTTCAACAGGGAATTGGGATCCTCAAGACTTCAATTCAATATTTTAGTTCCAGGCAGAAGGCTAGAAATCCATTCTGAATCATTGAATCAGTTGTAGACCTACGATGGTAACCTCAATATGGTGAATCCCAAGAAGGTTCCTGGATTCTTTTTATTTTTGGAAAGAAAAACGGAAACTTCATTCAATTCTGTTGGACTGACCCCTTCCATCGTATCAGTTTTTATAACCATTTACACAGGCTGTGTTCATCTTTTGCACAGAACCATCAAAAAATGTTGTGGCACCCTAAGTGACAACAGCCTGTTAACTCACCCACTTCTTTGTTTTCCTTTTGCCTTCCCCCTGCCCTTCTATTTGTATTTCATTTGAAAAAAGTTAAGATACAAAACTCCAAGAAAATGTTTTAAAGTAAATAATTTTTTAAAAAACACAGAACAAACAAGACATTTAAAAAGATGCATTAGTAAAGAAAAAAAGACCCAACACATATACACATATTTTCACCCCAATTGAATACTGATTAATACATTACTACAATAAGATTTCCACCCCTTGTGAAACAACCCCAAAAATATTTTGAATACTAAATCTATTTATAAATTATTGACCTGTCACCTATATATTATATCAATAACAAAATAGTTAATAGAAAATAATAATAATAAAAAGGCAAGGTTAACTTTCAAAACTCTCTGTTAACTAATTGCTATTGTGGAAAATTTACTACAGCATCTTATCTATCCCAAATCATCCTAAAAGTTAAGAGTAATTTGTCCTGGATCAAATATCCACATTTGTTTCTTAATACCACATCTTATCAATTGCTGTCTAATCAAATATAATAAATTCAATCTCTACAATCGGTCTATCTTTTCAAAAAGGTCTACATGAAAGTGGTTTTTGATTAAGTGTGATAAATACATTGCCCAATCAGAAAAACCCATTTCTCACTTCTCATTCAATCAGGCTACTGCTAATGTAAAAGAGTGCAGGATTGAATTTCAGAAAAGTGTATGCAATCAACTCAGTTCTAAGTCTATGCAACCCATATCTCTTTCCAATGGCTCTGTAGTTTTCAAAAGACAATACTTTGGTGAAATTGATTTACCTAGAACTCATGCATCTGAATTTTTTCCAGAGCCATTATCATTTTATCAAAATTAAAAAAACAAAACTTTCAACTGAGAATTGTATATCTATATATCAGCCACTCTTGCTTGTTTCTGTGTAGGAAACAAAGAACCTGAAGCAAAGAAAAGCAGGGAAGATATTTTCTGGATATTTCAGTTCAAGATTAAAACAAATACAACTCCAAATATTCTGCAAATTAAAACATATATAAAAACTCTGTGGTGGGAATCCAATATTAATATAAATCAAAACACTTTCACCATCCAAAACCCCATCGTGTTTCCTTATGGAGAAGAGAAAGTTTTTCAAAATAACAACATAAATGAAAGGGGGGGGAAAGAGAAATAGCTAGAGGAAGAGAGAAAAAAGAACAGCTAGAGTCCAGCAGTGGGTTAAAATAAATCAACATTCAATTGGCTGATCAATTTTTAAAGATAAAAAGCAAAGTAAAACAGAAGATTCAAAAGTTAAGTTAAAACCCAGTTTTGCTTAAAAATCAAACTGCTAAAAGGAGGATGGATAGCCAATGAGCTCCAACCACTTCAACGGGGAACTGGGATCCTCAAGACTTCAATTCCCAGCTGGATCCACAGCTGTCCAAAAGCCATTTTAAGTTATCCCTAAGTGATCCCATTCAAATCCAGGGAACAGCACTGCTAGGGAACCAGCTTTAGCAGTAAAATCAGCAGATCATTGGCAAGACAAAACAAAATCCCTTACTTTCATCAGCCATCTTGGGGAGGAATTCATTGCTTTGTTTTTCTGATGCTATATTATTTCATTTCTATAATCTTATTTATTTCTCTTCCCAGACTTGAGGCTAAAACAGACGATTCTATTCAAATGGCTAGACTGCTTGTTTTTTGAGTAGCTTACATCAGGAGTTCCAAGCCCCCAGTCTGTGGCTCACTATCAGGCCACAGCCTGTTTCAAACTGGCCCATGTGAGCGATGAGCAAGCGCACACAGGCAAAGCTCCACTTGTGTGAGCGGCATACAGTGTGTGTGAAGTTCAACTTGCATGAGTGGTGGGTCCTTGTGGTGGCCCCTTGCACTCATGCACAAATATCCACTCATGTGAGCAGAGAGCACTTGAGTGGAAGATGACTGTGCTCTCACACAGAGCTTCACTCGTGTGAGCAGACAGCACTCACGCATGAAACGCCATTTGTGCGAATAGAGCTTTGCACACAAGTACTCTCCGCTTGCGTGAGTAGAGCTTCACACATGAACACAAGCACCCTCCGCTCATGTGAGTGGAGCTTCATGCATGAGCGCACTCTTCATTCATGTGAATGGACCTTTGTACACAAGCGCACCCTCCATTCATGTGAATGGATCCTCACTTCACACACATTCACGTAAGTGGAGAATGTGTGTGCCCTCCGCTCACACTAATGGAGCTGTGTGTGCACATGTGTGCCAGCCACTCACATTCCTTCTCCCACGTCGGCTGGGCCACCAAGGTGGAAAGGTTGGGGACCGCTGCTACATCTGGTCCTATAGCTGGTGGCTGCATACTTCTGCTGTGACAGTTCATGGAGAGTAAACCCCAATTACTTATTTCAGATTTGTTTCTGAAGAGATACATACAGTAAATGAAACACAAACGTGCAATACTGCACAAATGTATTGCGAAGTTACACCTGTGGAGCTACTACCATCAAAGGAGCTATGAGTTGCAACCATAAATTCATTAAAATGTCTTACTAGATAATAAGTACCAGGAAGTTCAATAGGAATTGTAAAAGCTGTGGTATGAATCGTATGCCAATTTAATATGAATGGAATTACTTATTTAGTATTATTCTCCTTTATTGTCTATGAGAACATTTTTTCCTCCAGGAAGATCAACCACAGGCTCTCCACAGATAAGCTCTAATTAGGATGTTTCCTGTTCCATGACATGACATTCTAACTCATATTTCACTATGCTAATGCAGGATGTGCATCTCTCCCTCCTCCTAAAATAAACAAATAGAAATGAAGAATCTCAGACCAGAGTTTCCAAGAAACAAAACTTTATAAACTGTTAAATGTAAAATGTAAATTCATTTTTGAAAACTTGGAAGGTTTACAAAAACGAGCTTAAGAAAATCCAAGCCAGGGAAATCAAGGCTATCCAAGAAGCAGGATCAAAATATCAACATGGCAGCCACCTTTTTATGTGCATTCATTAAAAATAGGCATAGTTTTGGTCTCACCATCATGACTATCATCTTGATCACTGGTGCCCAAATCTGCAGACATCCTTGAAACAAACCCCATTGAAGCAACTACCTAAAATGGCAAAATAAAACTGACCAACAAGGCTGAGCATTGTCCAAGCTTCTGGAATTTTGAAATGACAAAACGAAGAAGAAAAGGGGAAAAAAAGAATGAAGAACCTTGGCTGGTTGGCTGGGAGTCTGACAGGAGCTCCAGTTTTAGGAAGAAAGAATACACTGAAATCTATACTTGTTGGGTGCTGGGGCAGCATTTTGCTTTATCTGATATTCTGTTAAGTATTCTTGTTTACATAAGGGTAACATATTCACTCATATATCAACAAAAATTTTGGAAAACTAAAAGGCCTAAAAGAAAGAATGTACACTTAGGAATAAACATTGTTGTGTACATGTGCTTGTTTCTGCTTGATAACCTACAATATAGTCATTCTGGACAATTGTACTTTCTTTAGGCAGAGTGAAACAGCTGCCTCAGGCAAGAAATGTTGGAAGGCCCTCAATGGATTCCTTTCAGCAAGAAGTCATGTCATCTCATCTCATACACAATGACCAAAGTCTCATCACTAGGTTATTTAGGTAGGGTGTAGGTCTAGCATTGAAGTAACAAAATAAAAGAGAGAACGAGAATTACCTACTAGGCTAATTATTAACTTCTGTGCATAGACTAGGTAGTGGGGTCCATTCAGACCCTGAAGTGCAATGTAGCTCTTCTTAGATTACTGTGAGTTAACTTACCATATGAAGATGTGAGTAGGCTAGCTCCATGTATATAATTCAGCATGGCAAATACCAGTCTGGCCTTTGAGGGATAGGCTAAGATAAAGAATTAATTTAAAGTGTTTAAATTTAATTAAAATCAGATTATTTTGATACGTTTGGCAAGTGCTCCTTTTCTCACCTTTGGAATTACCCTTCGGTCCCATAACCATTCCTGATTTGGTGTGAAATTCATGCTAACTCCAAGATAGCCTTTTCTGTTTGGGTCTGTGATATCTATTTTTTCTGCTTATGCAGGTAATCCTCAACGTATGACCACAATTGAGCCCAAAATTCCCTTTGTTAAGCAAGACAGTTGTTAAGTGAGTTTTCCCCATTTTACAACCTTTCTTTTCATGGTCGTTATGTGAAGCACTGCAATTGTTAAATTAGTATCATGATTGTTAAGTGAATCTGTCTTCCCATTGATTTTGCTTGTCAGAAGGTCAAAAAAGGTGAACACACAACCCTGGGACATTGCAAATGTCATAAATATATTGCAGTTTCCAAGCATCCAAATTTTGATTAAATGACTACGGAGATGCTACAACAGTCATAAGTGTGAAAAACAGTCATAACTCACTTTTTTCAGGGCCATTATATACTAAACAAATGTTTGTAAGTCGAAGACTACTTCTATTACTCCAATACATTAAGGGATCCTAAGTTCATAGGAAGATTACATGCATATGAAGGCCAACACAGCTAAAGAAGTGCAGCTGTGATTTCACATTTTTATGAATATTTGTTTATTATTTAATACAGGGGTCCCCAACCTGTGGGCCATGGCCAACTACTGGGCCATGGCCTATTGGCCACCAGGCTGCATGAATGGCTGGCTGGTGCGTGCACGCAGCCACACAGCCCTACTAGTGTGAACATTACTGCGAGCATCATGAATGTGGCCCCACTCACGTGAGCATCACCACAAGTGTCGCAAGTGGTCACAGCCCTACTTGCGTGAGTATCACAGATGTTCATGGCCCCATTCATGCGAGCATCATTACAGGCGTACGTGGCTCCACTCACACAAGCATTGCCACGAGAGTTGCAGGCAGTCATGGCCCTACTGCATGAGTGTTGCCACAAGTATCATGGGCATTTGTTGCCCCACTCACAAGAGCACTAATGGCTCACTTGTGTGGGCAATGGGAGTTCGCGTGCATGCACGCATGCCTGCATGCATTCACCCCACACACACAAACTATCCCTTCTTTCCCTCCTCCCCCTGATCCAGACTGCCAACCCTGAAGGATTGGGGAACTCTGATATAATAATAATGATGATGATATTGATATTGATATTTATAACAACGACAATAATAACAAAACAAAAAACAAAATGTCTAACAATTACTGTTAAGGCAGGAAAACTGTTGAAGATGATGGATTCCAATTTGATAATGAAGAGCTGATAAAAGCAGTATCATGTTTTCCCGAAAGTAAGGCCTACACCAAAAATAAGCCCTACCTTGATTTTAGGGGTGAGCCTTATATAAGCCCTACCCCAAAAATAAGCCCTAGTTTTGGGCGAGGCACACACCTAAAAATCAAGCTAGAGCTGAGGTGGGGGTGTGGAGCTACCCTACCCACCACGCACCCACTTACCTTGCAGCCAGGCCTCTCCTTGCCAGCCCACGTCTTCTTCTGAGGCCTGCATTTCTCAGTCACAGGGCTTTCCAGAAGGTCTGTGCAGCCAAGAACTGAGCTATGGATTCAATCTGTAACTCTGTTGGTAAGACCTCAGCAGCCAAGCAGCAAGATATGGATTGAATCCATAGCTCGGTACTTGGTTGCTTAGGGCTTCTGGAAAGGCCTGACTGCTAAATGCAGTCCCGAATGCAGCTGCAGAACTTTGGCCCCAGAAAAAGTGGACCAGCTGGGTGGGGCTGTTGGTGCCAGAGGTGAGGTAAGGCCTACCCCAAAAATAAGACCTGGTGCCTCTGTTGGAGGCAAAAAAAAAAAAAAAAGATCCGGTCTTATTTTCGGGAAAACACGGTAGCACCAGAAGAGGGGTACAAGTATTTAGGAGGTTTAGAAGCTTCTGACCTGTTGCACAACAAAGTCAAGGAAGCTACTTCAACAAAATACATAAAGCGAGTCAGGAAAATTGAGGTCAAAAGTTGAGTGGAGGAAATATCATAAAGACAATTAACACCTGGGCAGTGCCTGTAATATGATTCTCAGATGGAATAACTGATTGGACTCAGCTACAACTTTATAACTTGGATCAAAAGAAAAGAAAACTAATGACAATGCATCATGCTCTGCATCCAAAAAGTGATGTTAATCGATTGAATTTGCAAGATCTCAGGGTGGCAACAGTGTCTTACAGATGAATCAAACTGTGGAAGAGGAAAAACATTCTTAAATGACTACACAAAAAAAGCAAAGAGCCTCTGCTGAAGGAGATGAACAAGGGAAACCTCTTGAAAACAAGATTGAAAGCAGAATATTGAAAGGAAACAACTGAGCATTGGATTTTTAACTGAAAAAAAAGGCTATGCACAGTCAATATCTGAAGGACATTAAAGGAAATGTAGATACAAAGCTAACATTGAGCTGGTTGAGATCAGGAGTTCTGAAGAAAGAAACTGAAGGCTTCATTTTAGCTGCCCAAGAACAAGCCTTGTAGACCAATTCCATGAAAGCAAAAATTCAACATGTCAGGAACAACAGCAGATGTTGCTTATGTAATGAGAAATATGAAACAGTGGATCACCTTATTAGTGGCTGGAACAAAATCTCACAGACTGATTATTTACAATGTCATGATCAAGTTGCCAAAATCATACATTGGAAGCTTTGCTAGAAATTTGGGTTTAAATGCAGCAAACATTACTGAGAACACCAAATTGACAAAGTTCTTGAAAATGATCAAGTCAAGAACCTGTGGAACTTTCGGATCCAAAAAGACAGACATCTGGCCCACAATATGGCTGACATCACTATTGTGGAAAAGAAAAAAGTCTGGTTTATTGATATTGCAATACCAGGTGATGCACGAATTTTAAGAAAAACATAGTGATTTGCAAATTAAAGTTGAGCAATTATGGAGGAAGAAATCAATGGTTGTACTAATAATATTAGGTCCTTGGAGCAATAGCCAAAGGACTGCACAGATACATGGGAAATTTTGAACTTATTAGACCAGAATATTCTAACTTTGAAAAAAACAAACCCCACCCTATTCAGAACTGCCTATATACTCAGACGCTACCTTAACAGCTCTTAGGTCCTTGTTTGGACTTGAACTGTTAAGTTTTTACCAGTCCCAGATTGTGAAGCGAATTGAAGATTAAAACTTAAATAATAAGTACAATCCTAAAATAATTGGAGCACCACTTGAACACTATTGTCATTGACAAAATCACAACTATTATCTACAAAAAGTAGCTTTACTCAGAACAGCTACTCCTGCAATGATAGCAAGAGCAATAAGCACTTAGACTTATGTACTGCTTCACAGTGCTTTACAGCCCTCTCTAAGTGGTTTACAGAGTCAACATATTGCCCCCAACAATCTGGGTCCTCATTTTACCGACCTCGGAAAGATGGAAGGCTGAGTTAACCTTGAGCTGATGAGACTTGAACTGCCGACCTGCTGGCAGCCAGCAATCAGCAGAAGTAGCTGCAGTACTGTATTCTAACCACGTTCAACACCATCAAACATCCACATCTGCCTATCCCAAGTCTTGGAATAGGACAACTCATCACAGCCAACTTGCCATGACCAACTCATCAAGGGACAATTCACCATGGGACAACTCATCACAGAAAAACTCGCCTTACTCCAATTAAACAATTTTATTTCATTATTTAAAATAATTTTAAAAAATACTTTAATTTTTGTCATTCACATTTCATTTTGTCCCTCTTTTTGTATCCTTTCTTTAATTAATCTATTTTACCATTTCTTTGCTATTAAGTTGTCCCAGGGTGAGTTGGCCATGGCAAATTATCCCATGGCAAGTTGGCTGTGTGAGTTGGCCATAGTGAGGTGTCTGTGGAATTTTGTCCTAGACCTCCTGGTCTTTGGGAAGGACTCAATAGGTGGATAAAAATGTCAAATCTAGTCTGGACATCTGGCTGACTGTGCGACAAGCCATAACAAAGTAGACAAAGTAATAGAAAATTCAAACAGAATTCAAACAGGCAAGCACCTGCAACATTATACCTCAGACTTAACAATTATTAATGAGAAAGACAAAAAAAACCTAGATAGTAGATGTTGCAGTATCTGAGGAAAGCAGAATAGAAGACAAAGAATTGGAGAAAATTACAAAATATAAAGACCTACAAATATAGAGAGAAGAACTGTGGCAAAAGAAAGCAAAGATAATACAAATAATAATAGGCACCTTTGCTTGCTTTCCTTAAACATCTGGAGCACTACTTGATGGTGTTTACCATCAAAATTACAAAAGGTAGCTCTACTTGGAACAGCTTATATCCTAGAGCAATACTTTGGAACACCATTGGCTTTGACAAAATCACCATCAGTCAATTACAAAAAGCACTTTACTCAGAACAGCTTACATCCTGCAATTATACATTTAACATCATCAAAAAAACCCAGCTCCCTATCCCAGGTACTTGGGAAAGACTCAACAATGCCAAATCCCATTTAAACATCTGGCTGACTTTCTGACCAACCACAATAATTATAAATAATAGTTTCCATGGAGTGGTAAGTGTTTTGGATCTCTAAAATAGGGAAGACATACGTAAGGAAAGTCCACCCTCTAGGCATCTAATTCAACCCTGTAGGAGAAAATGTCAATTAGTTCTCAGAACATTTTGTCTGAAACTGGCAGGCCTAAATCCCAAATCTACTATTCGCTGTTGCTGATTTTAAAGAAGAAAGTAGCCATGCAATTTGAGAACCTTCCAAAAATCCACATTACTAAAATCTACATTATTACATTTCTGCTAAATATAAAATCCCGATTAAGAATATTACCTAAAAATTGTTCAACCTCTGTCTTAAATTACTTGGACAGATGGAGAGCCTCCAGACATGCAGGCTGTGTCTTATTAGTAATAACACAAGCAAATCTTTTCCATTTTTGGTAATATAAATTCCAGCTGTTAAACTCAAATGTTTCTAATCAGGTTGCCTAATAAATAGCTGTTGGCATTCAGAAATTTGCAGTGCTTCTCATTCTGTTTAAGAAACATAAATAGAAACTATTCTGCTCTACTAAGAAAGTTCTTGTATTCAGGCTGAAAGCTTGAAAAGCTTATAACCATCCCTTCTTGATATACATACATTTCCTAAAAAAAAAAAAAAAATTCTGTTATTGAATAAACTGCTGGTGAGCTTCTTGATATCACATAGGGTGGGAACATGTGTCCATGAAAAAGGAAGCATAACCAGTTCATACCAACACTTTTGCAAATCCCTGCTGTAGTAATAAACTCAGGGAACTTTTACCAGCTTGCCTCAGTTATAGTATAGTAAAAATGGGCTTTGTTAGGTCCTGAGCTGTGTATAATTAATCTTATCAGCAAAATAGCTTAACTCCTTAAGCAGCATTTGCTTCTGCTTGTAATCAAACTTAAATACATATTAATGTTGAAAATGGGCAGGATGATATGAAGCTATTTACATTATAATTCAACAAAATCTCTTCTGTCAGAAGCATCAAGATGAATCTAGAGGTGAACTAAGAAAATGTAAAATACAATTTCCTCTCTATCTTTTTAAATAATTCTGAATCCCCCCCAAAAAAAAATACAAATCCCTGTAAATGCTCTTTGCTATAAGCCCCATAATATCAGTTGTTATCTTTTATTGCTGGGATTTCATAGAAAACTTTTCCCAGTCACTTTACAAAGGCTGACCTCTTTCTGCTAAAACTAAGCCTTGTGTGATAAAATGTCTGCCTGGACACACACAGCAGATTCATCCCAAACAGACTTAAGCTGAAAATGGACTTTCTGCTTAGTTCATAACAAGCAAAGAACAGCGGGGAGAGTGATATGTTTAGGCATAAAAGAATGATTTGAAAAAAAATTCTCAAGCCAGGAGTTAAATACTCCTGATATTCCAGCAAAGTTCTGTGTTGTTTCAACAGAGACACATAGCTTTTCATTCGCACAGGGTGGCCCAATGGCCTCACCACCCTTTTAGGAAATTTTGTTAGGCTCTTCCTTCTTCCTGGCTCTAGGGTCCCGTGACTAATTCCCCACACTGAAAGTACAGCACTTCTTGGCATGTTTTTAAATATAGTTTAAAAAAGGAAAACAACTATGTATCCTACAACTGTTGAAATTACTTCTATGTAAACTAGATTTTCTGACTCAGAGGTTTTAAAAGCACTATTTCAAAGTCTTGTTATTTACATTTCAGATATCACTCTATTTTTAATGGTTTCCTCTTTTTTAAAAAATAGTAATGTTTCTCACCAGTCAGTGGATGAAGATTTTTTTGTAAAATCCCTGACATATTTGAAAGAAACAACATGACCAGATTCCTAATGCTGTGTGGTATTAATATTTTTACTTTGAGACTATACTCCTTTTAATTTCTTAATCTAGTTATAAGGTTTGCTAACCTTCATCCAACAGGCATAGGAAGACAGGCCTGTCATCCACAAAATCAAGAAAAGTAGAGCATATGCAAGTTAAGTGCTGGATCATCTGCTAAATAAAAAGTCAGATGATGTTAATGGGTAATTAGTACATTTCAGCAGTTAAAAATGCTTCATGCTTATAACTCAATTGATTCTGTAAAGCAGCATGCTATTTCCCCTCATTTTTTCAGACAAAATAGGATGTAGTCCATCCACCACAATTATCTTAGAAGAGAGATTTAAACATTTTATTTTATGCCATTGCCCAAAGTTTTTGCTATATCAGACATTCCTTATAATATATTTATGGCTGGAATATTCAAGATGCTAGAAATGGATTAATACTTTAGTGCACTCCCATTTATTCATGATTTGTTGTTGTTGTTATTATGGATCATCGCACAGTCAGCCAGATGTTTAGACTGGATTTGGCATTTTGTCTACCTATTGAGTCCTTACCAAGGACTTGGGATAGGCAGATGTGGATGTTTGATGTTGTTACAGATATTGTCGCAGGATGGAGGCGGTTCCTAGTAAGGCCGCCTTTTGCAATTGACTAATTTGTCAATTGCGAATTTGTCAATGCCAATGGTGTTCAAGTGGTGCTCCAGTTGTTTTGGGATTGCACCCAAGGCGCCTATTACTATTGGTACTACCCTTGCTTGCTTTTGCCACAGTCTTTCTATTTCTATTTGTAGGTCTTTGTATTTTGTTATCTTCTCCAGTTCTTTCTCGTCTATTCTGCTATTATTATTATTATTATTATTATTATTATTAAACAAAAATATGGCTTTATTGTGACAATAAATACTTTCCCCTCTAAGCTGTACCTTTTCATATATTCTCTGTTTCACTTTTGATGAGGCATGATTGATTTATCAATTGTTTCTTCTTCAACCATTTGAGTTCCATCTTTAGAATTTGCAAGGGGAAATTTAATAATAGACATCCCTATTGATGGTGTAACTAGGGAAAACCTAGGCTGGGGACTGGAGTCAGCAAAAGCAATTCTTTCTTTTCTTCCTCTTTATTTGGCTTCACAGTTTTATTACTGTGGTAAGAAAGTTCCTTTGAAAGGTCCCTTCCTTTATTCCTACCAATGTTCTCATTCATTCAATCTATAAATGCTGGTTCAAATACTGAAAGGCTATGAATTTCCCTTCAGAAACTTCCTACAAAAGTAGCCTCCTCTTTCATCTTACCTGCCACAGCTGTTTCCTTTTCCTTATAAATGGAAGAATAATAAATAATAAATGCAGGATTGTCTCTCAAAACTTCAACTTCCCCCCCCCCCCCCCAGTGATTCTTTGAGACCTGGAACTTTCAAACCCAGTTTAACTTCTGATATCTGCCAAGATCTGCTAGGTGCTGCCCCCTACTGAGAAAGCCAGGAGCAATCTAATGTGGGCAAGAAGGGAGCAGGAAGGCTAGTACTGGAGTGACAGGTGGGGGAGATGGGACTGCCAAAGCAGTTGGGAGCATTAGGGGGTTATGGAGATTAAAGGACAGAAGAAACCTGCACTTGGGGTATCTGTGTACAAATCACTGGACAGGGTGAGATGTTTCTGGAGAAGCCAGTGTGTACCTGCATTAGTCCTGCTAGATGGTGGGGGACAATAAGAATGGGACAATAAGAATGTGGAATGGGGTGGGAGAAAAGAAAGAAAGATACCAATGAAGGAAAATATTTGTAGCTCGGGCTGGAAATCATGGGTCCTTGGTGCTTTCTGAACTTGGTTTGTTTTCTTGCAAATGTTTCATTACTTAGTTTGGGTAATGAAATGTCTGCAAGAAAACAACCAAGCTCAGAGGGCACCAAGGACCCCTCAAAAGGAAAGAGATTGGGTTTGAGAAAATAATCCTGAACGCAAGGAAGGCTTGTTCTCTGCCTTTGGGTATATGCAGAATACCTGCCTTGTCCTCTGTTAAGCCATCCACCCATTCATGGGCCAGGTATATCTTGCAACAAAAGCAATGAATTACATCCATTTTCTCCCAACGATAGAGTCAACTATTTGCCACAGAAAGGAAGTGTTTTTATAAGAAAAACAGTAATGAGTTGCAAGAAGGGCATAATAAAATAAAATAAAAACACATTCTTCTAGAAAAGGAAACAGAAATACTGTCCAGATTCCTTTTATTGTTTCCTTTTCTAGCTCGTTTTCAAAAAAGCCAGCTTCTCTGCTGTAGGCAGGCCTGAACTAAACCGCGAGCACAAACAGAGATTTATCAAAATAAGGGGGGGGGAAGGTTTCTTTCATAACGAAGTTAAATATTAAGGAGAGAGAAAAAGCCAATAGCTATGGGAGCTCCAGCCTCTGAGGTCAGGTCTGTTTTGACTGGGTAGCCCTGGTTTAAATTAGCACCCTTCTGAAAGGGAAGATAATCAGCACGGCCTTTTTGAGCACCTACAGCGAACGAGTTTCAACTGGAGCGCCTAAAAGCTTTTTCTTTGCATTACCCGAATTTATTACTTGGAAACTAAATATTTGTTCAAAGTACCTCTGGAGGTGTTCAAGTACACATGCAGTTTCCTCTGCTCCTGCCTTCTTCAGGGAGACAGAGAGGGAGAGGAGGAGAGAGCTTAGAGAAAGTTCTTTATTATGGCATGTTCTCAAATCCTCTAATAAACACAAGGCATTTTTCAGCAGCATGCTCTTCTGTGGCGAATTTTTATGACTACTGCAAGATCCTTTTTCAAAGGCATTACAGTGCCCTTTTTGCTTATACACTTTAGGAGAAATGTACCTATTATCCCCATTTTTTCATTTGGGAAACTGAGGCTGTATTGTCCTTTTCATTATTTTTTATCCTACCTTTTATCCCAGCATCAAGCAATGCCAGGTGATCATCTGGGTAACTGACATCCAGTTATAAAGCCAGTGCTGTACCCCATCATAGACATTTTGTATATAATTACATGGATTGTGTGTATATGTTTACTTCTCTTCTGTCATGTTCTCATTATATGCTAAATAATAATAATAATAATAATAATAATAATAATAATAATAATAATAATAACAACAACAACAACAACAACAACAACAACAACAACAACAACATAACACCCCGGACTTAACAATTGTTGATAAGAAAGACAAAAAAGTCTGGATAGTGGACATGGCAGTGCCTGGAGACAGCAGAATAGATGAGAAAGAACTGGAGAAGATAACAAAATACAAAGACCTACAAATAAAAATAGAAAGACTGTGGCAAAAGCAAGTAAGGGTAGTACCAATAGTAATAGGTGCCTTGGGTGCAATTCCAAAACAACTGGAGCATTACTTGAACACCATTGGCATTGACAAATTCTCCAGTAGTCAATTGCAAAAGGCGGCCTTACTAGGAACTGCTTCCATCCTGCAACGATATCTGTAATACCATCAAACATCCACATCTGCCTATCCCAGGTCCTGGGTAAGGACTCGATAGGTAGACAAAATGCCAAATCCAGTCTGAACATCTGGCTGATGATCCAGATAATAATAATAATAATAATAATAATAATAATAATAATAATAATAATAATAATAGTCTCACAACTTAAAGCACCATCTATGTTCTCTGCCTCTTCCTTCCACTCAACAACGTTATAAGGAGCGGTTAAGAAGGTGATGTATCTCAGCAAGAAACCTTTGGATGGATGGTCTCCACTGGATCTCTACCTTTCCAGTCGTGGTCCAATATGTTAACCACTTTGTAGAATCTTATTGGTGCGCACACACATGCGCACATGTTTTTTTCTGTGATATGGTCAACATACTAGACAAAAAGGGAAATTTTAAATATAAAACAGCATAATCTGAGAGTAATATTAATTATATTTAATGTTATTTTAAAATAAATACAATAAATGAAATAGGAAGGTACTTTATTGATAAGCACAGGGGTAGTGATAACTATTAATCTGAAAAAAAACTGTGGGAAACCCATAGTAGTGAGGGGTACAATCTATTTTCCATTACCTAGGAATACCTTAGACAATTTTTTTCTGGCTCTACTGACCTCCAAAATAGTTTTGTAATAGGACTGAAACTCTAAAGCCGTGGTGGCGAACCTATGGCACCGGTGCCACAAGTGGCACGCAGAACCCTCTCTGTGGGCACGCACACCATCACCCCAGTCCTAGACCTTCAGCTGGGTTTTATAAAACCTTTTCACTTTAGTCCTCCGCCGCCGTGTGGAAAAAAAAAGGTTCAATCAATCAATCAATTTCAGCTTCTTGCGGGGGGGGGGGATAAAAAAAATCTCGCAAAGTTGGAAATGATTGGTTGAACTTTTTAATCCCACCCAGTCTGCCGTTACCACCACAGCCACACCCACCCAATGGGCCACACCCACCCGGCACCCGATGATACATAAGTGGGTTTTGGGTTTCAGTTTGGGCACTCGGTCTATAAAAGGTTCGCCATCACTGCTCTAAAAGATTCAATGGTGTGGAGATTTTTTAAATTGTCAAGTTGATTATATTTGCAGCTTGACACAACTGAGGCATAAAATGGCCCTACCACCACCACCATTCCCTTTTTTATTGGAGAAAATTTTTTGCATGAAACAGGCAGTTAAATATATTATGATTGGTTGCAGTCAGCCAGATGTTTAGATTGAATTTGGCATTTTTGGCATTTATCGAACTATCAAGTCCTTCCTAAAGACTTGGGACAGGCAGATTTGTTGTTTAATCATGTTGGAGGTATTATTGCAATATGTAAACTGTTCCAACTACAACTCCTTTTTGCAATTGACTGATGGGGTTCAAGTGGTGCTCCAACTATTTTGGGATTGCTGTAATAGTGCCTATTATTATTAGTATTATCTTTGTTTGCTTTTGCCATCATCATTCTACTTCTATTTGTAGGTCTTAATCATTTGTGATTTTCCTCCTCTATTCTGCAGGTATTGCAGTGTCCAATATCCAGACTTTTTTGCCTTTGGGCTGTTGTGTGGCAGATGCTTAACTGCTTGAATTCTAAAGTCCCAGAGCACTTTAGCTTCTTCATTTTCTAATACACAATTTATGTTGTGGTCCCACCAGTTCCTGACTGCACACAAGTGGTATTTCTTCCAGATCTTCACATATACCATGGTTGCTATTTTGTCATATTATAGTTTGTAGTCAGTCTCTGTGAAATTCTTGCAGCTGTTAACTAAATAGTGTACTGTTTCTTCAACATTATTATTTCTAAAATGGGGTAAGTATATATGGATGCTTAGAGTCAGATAGATACTATTTATTTATCTGTTTAATTATCATTACATTCCATCTTTCTTCTGGGAACTCAGGGCCGCATACATAGGCAATAATGCGTCCTTATTGTCTCACCACCCCCATATTGCTGTGGGGTAGGTTGGGCTTGAAAAAATTATTGGTCCAAGACTTGCAATATATTTCAGGTGGATATTAAATCCACCGTGACATAGCACTATTTGAACATATTTTAAGTTCAACCTGACCAGAACAGAGTTCTTTCTGTTGCTGTGGAAATTCCCATGTTCTAACCAGAAGTACTAATATGTCAAAGAGCACCGTCACATTGTAAAAGAAAAAAAAGAGTAAATATGGTTGTCCTTCCAATCATAAAAAGTCCATAGGAAAAGGAAGAAACTTTACAGTCATTGTGAATAAATGAGTTCATCATATTTGCTAGAGATGTTTTTATGTTCTTGGCAGAAAGATTTTAGTACATTGAATCAACCACCCGACATGTGGGTTTTGGCCCTTTCTACCAGGCACACCTGTGTGGAAATTTGATGATGCCAAAGTTTCACTTGCTATATTTATTTTTCCAGGTGTAAAATACATAGGAATCTTGGAAACAGAAAAATCTCTCCATGGAACTTTCATGCACATTGTTAATTTTCAGTCAACCAATGCAGCAAATATTTAATAAGAACTTTATGCTTTTTTTTTTTTACATTTTCATTTGCTGATCCTTGTGGGTGCAGATTTGGTTTCCCACAGTTGTCCATCCAAGTTATGTGTTAAATTCTTGTATCTTTCAATTCGTAGTAGCCTTTCCTAACACGTATTATTGTTCTAGTTACTCCATTGTCTAATGATTTATAGGATCATTAAATCATCACTGTCTGTTGATATAATAGTAATGAAGACAAATCTTACATTGCCATACAATGATGGTTTGCTGACTCCAGAAGAGGTACTATATTGAGGATTTAATTTAGGCATCCCTTAAGGTTTCCTCCAAAGTGATGAAATAATCCTGATTTTCTGAAGTTAAGCCTCCTCACATGCTCCTCCTTTTCTAGAAATGCCAAAGGTTGACTTTTGAAAGAAGGGGGAGGTTATAAAAGAATGGCAGGAGGAGTCCTGGTACTTCCCATTTTCTTATGCAGGCCAATTCTATTTCTCATCCTATATTTATCTTGGTTTCTATCCATTCATCCTGCACTAGAATGAAACAGAAATCATAAGAAACTATTAATTTAAAGGAGTTGTCCTTTTCTTAATGTTTTCTTTCTGAATAATAATCTCAATTGCAAGAAACCTCACAATTATTGGGAATTTGAGGAGGGGGTTTAGTTTTGCTCAGAATACATGTTTGAATGGTGAAAGTTCAAAAGTAATAGAAATTTAATACTGTAAGTGAAGTATTTTTGAACATGGGGTGGTGATTGGTCAAAAAAGAAGCTTCGGTTTCTATCCAGTTGCTGCAGATGGAGTGTTAGAAAAATGAGAATAAATCCTGCTTTCAAAATATCTATTTATTTCTCAAATCCATACCTCACATTTTTTAACAGTCAAAACAAGAAATTAATATTGTTTTAATAATGGAGAATAAATCCAAAGACTTACAGAGTGAGCTTCTTCAACAAAGACCAATTCACACTGCATGTTTAATACAATTACTAAATTAACTCATTTTGAGTTTTGGAAAATACACTGAACCATATATTAACCAAAACTGTTGGGCTGACACAGCTTGGTTCCACTAGCAGCTCATTCAGCTCCTAGCATGGAAATCCTTCACTAATAGTACAAAACTTTGCTTAAATGCATAGGGCTTACCTTGGAACTATATACCCTATAGATGGCCAGCTGATGGATTCTTCTAATTTCATAGATCAGTGCTTTTAAATTCTCTGAATGGAAGTAACTCCTTTTGAAATGTCAACAGTTCTTTACCATGTAATGATTTTAAGAGCAAGCAAAAAGAGAAGAAAATATAGCAGAATATTTTGTTGGCACATTTGGCAGGACCTCCATTGTGCACAACAGAGAGTATACTCTTACTTTAATTGAAAAAAAAAGAGAAATTGCACCTTAAGGCTATCAACCCAGCCCAGATTTATCAGGAAGCACCAGTGAAGTTAGGAGAGTTTTATTCTAACCTATGTCAAGCTCAATTCTGGTGACCTTGTGTGCTTGAAGTTCTCTTTCCAACAATACGGAAGTAGCTTGTCATTGTCTTTTCTGGGATATTTTTTCAAATTTCTAGTCTAACTTTTCTGGTATTTCCTGATAGTTTCCCTTCCAAGTACTGATCATGACCAACCCTCCCTAAATTAAATATAAACAGGATTGAGTTGTAAATTTCTCCTTTGACATCAGTTAGAAATGCAGCCAGTTCTTGAATATACAGTATTTATTTCAAGTCAGTCTCAACGAATCCCTTAAGTCTTTACTCTTTAGAAATGTAATTAGCAATTAAATTAGCAATTTTAATTGAATCTGTTAGCCAGAACTGTACAGCTGTGTTTTTTCTATTAAAACAAGCACAATAAAAACACATTTGTATTCTAATAGGTGATCTAGTTGTGCAGGTTCCTGAGAAAGCTATTTGTAACACCCCTTTCTCCTGAAAAAGTTAACATGGTGATGGGATGAGAGGAGGAAGAAGTAAAAAATATATAAGGAAAATGAAATAAATATTCTGATACGAAGTATTTTGTTTTTCCTTCAAATTTATGTGATATGTTGTATGCTAATTGATTTACCACCTTTCCGGAAAATAAATGTTTACTCTTCCTGTTTATTACTTACATATTGTCTATTTCCACAATTCATTTTTCACTTATCCTTATGAATATAGTGGAAGCAAAATTGCTAGTCTTATATTGTACTGTTTTACTTTCGTTCATTTATTTTACTATGAAACATTTGTACATAAGTGAACATTGGTCAATCCTTCGTTCTTTAAATTAGTACATCTTGGAAAATTAGTGGGGACAGAGTATTCCAATAGGTTTTTGCATTTTGCTCAGTATTACAAATATGTTTATATTTCCATATTATGTAAAGAAACATTTTTCTTACTTACATCAGCTCTCTCCAGCTGGCACTCTTCAGGCTTGCTGGACTATAATCAGGATCATCCTATCATGGAATTTGTAGACTACGACGACTTCTCTTAATGTTTTACTTCCTAGCCTGTACAAATGCAAAGTGAGCCCATAGAATAGCGTGGGAGAAGGAGCTAACCTAAGAGCTCTACTATTAATGCACTGAATTAATGCACTTTACTTTGATCTTGTTCCTAACAAATCTCTTCACTTAGCAAAGTCTGAGCTGCTAATTGCCTTGGCTTTAAACCCTAACTGTGCTTGGATCTTAACTGTGAGTGAATTTATGTAGTCTGATACAGAAGTAAATATGGCCTCATAGTAAAAAGCTAGACTGAAATCACAGCTTGGCTACCTCTGTTAAAGAGAGTGAGCACTCAGTGAATTTTTGTTTGTTTGTTTGCTTGAATGCTATTCACTTACAAATAGTGGATAACTTAACTTACCCTTTTTTGAAAAGTTTTTTTTTTTTTTTTTTTACAAAATACGGTGTCTTTAAACATTATTCTGCTACTTGAATTAACCCAAACAAGAAATATTTTTATCTGGAATACACTTTAAATAGCACCTCTATTATCCAAATTTAGATATGTGCCAAGATCCATCTAAAATACTACGATAGACATCTGTGACTTATATCTAGATTTATTCATAGTATTGATTAAAGACCTCTGGGGGAAAAGCAGAAACAGAGTGTGATCATTATAGATATAATAACAACACTAAACAAAGTCTGATATTCAAACTAAAAGATACTTTTTAATTAATTAGACTTGCTCATACTTAAACCCAAATAAGTAAAAACTTATTTATTTCTTATTTATTTCAGTGGATTTACTGATTGTTTACAATGAAGCATGGGTCTTAGACCAATATTTCAATATGTGATTAATTGATTAAAATGTAACTATGTAATCATAGATTTAGGATCTATGTTCTAATTTGTATAGCTGGGATTCTCCCTATATTTTACTATTTTAAAAGTATATATATTTTTCAATGCTTTGAATAACACTGCTGACTCCCAAAGATGGCCCTGCATGCCAGTAAGCATAGCATGTGGCCTCCTGCTATGGTGGAAGTAACACTGAACTGAACTGAAAAGAAGCAGAGCCCTAAACTAAAGGAGGGAAAACCTGGTTCAAATCATTCTAGCTTTAAGACAAATATAGATTAAAAACGGAGACTACAAAGAATAAGGGAAGCTGGGCCCACTCTTAAAAATAAATAGTTCAGCTTGATGGGCATGATGGATATTGTTACCATAACTTGGGTGGGGCAAAATTTTTGAAACGTTAAGAACAATGACAACAGACAGTTACTTAATATGTGGACTTTTTTGCATCACTTGAAACCAAACTGTGGAATAGTTGTTTTTCTGTCAGCTATCAAGGATACAAAATTTCAGACAGAAATGGCATATATCTGCAATGCAAGTACATACACCACAAGCATAAACATACAAGAATCAAAGAAATCATTACTAACACGAATGAAGGCGAATATATGTTTGTGTCTCTAGCTAGATAAAAGTTAGGTTAGAGGAAGAAGCTAAGGCTAGAGAGAAGTTCCCTAAAGATGGGCTCCAGCCAGGGTCCAAAAGCTCGGAAGACAAAATGTTTCCTCCAGGTGACTGACCCAGATTGGATCCTGCAATGTTATCCTGGGACACGAATGTATATTCGCCTTCATTCCTGTTGGTAATGACTTTTTAAATTTATTTATTCTGCATTATTTTTAACAGTTCTGGGGAAAGTTGTTGATCAAATTCAAATATCAGAAAAGACTGACAAGAGTGACATGTTTTTTTTACAACCTTTAAATGTCCACTGCCACGTGGGTGCCCCCTTTACTCTGGTGCCAACTGAGAACCAGTTTGTGGTGGTGGTTAAAGCTGGCAATCTGCCTTCAGCCCGTAGCAGCTCCCTGGGACACTTACGGTACTTCCAATCTCCCTCTCTCAGCCTAGCCTACTATATGAGATTATAGTTAGGAAAAATAAGAGGAGTGCGCAGTGTATACCACCTTGAATTCCTAAACGAAAGGTGGCGTGATATATATCTAAAAATAAATAATTAAATGGAATTATTTTGAAATCCACAGCATGTAGAATAGGGGATTTGCAGGGGATTTGGTAAAATTATTTCAATAACTCTATTGATAGAAGATAGAACAACATTTTTTTTTTTACTTAGTCAGGGCCTTGGGGTGATTCTAGCACACCTCTAGATGATTACCCTTGGGGTTTGTTTTTTGTTTGTTTTTTCCATAAAACCAGGCCAAGGACAGGAAAGCAGGAACAATTAGCAGACTGCTTTCCCCAGCATTTTGGAGACATTTTAGGGTGTCTGGTCTGGATCTTCAGATGGAAAGAGAATTGCAGGCCTGGAATGTATTGCTTCCATATCTCTGCCTTTCCCCTGGCACCTTCCTATCTTATCGAGGGTATGACGGATGGTTCTCATTCTGAGCACAAGAAGGCCACATACCCCCCCCCCGTAGGAAGTCAGTCCCACAAGCTTAGCGAGACTTACTTCTCAGGAGACCATCTGGCACTTCCCAGACTGCGGCCATTTCTGTGGGTAGACCATGTAGCCTGCTCAATTCAAACTAAATGGAACCTCTTCAGAGAAAAAGACAACGGCAACTTCGACAGCTCCTGTGTGCGCCTATAACACCAAGGGACTTATTCACCACAAACATTGATCCTGCTAACATCTCTGCAGCTAGGTTACCCAAGGGCTATATATTATATAATACATATACATATACATATACATATACATATACATATACATATACATATACATATACATATACATACATACATACATACATACATACATACATACATACATACATACATACATACATATATATATATATATATATATATATATATATATATATATATATATATATATATATATATATTATCTTGAGTTTGGTGAAATATATATATCTCATAAAATGGAGAATACCATTGCCAGAGTGCCCACAGTCTTCTCTCCATCATAATACTGTGAAGAGAGTCCCTTTCTCCAAGATGCAGGAACTTTCAGCTCTGTACAAAAACTTTCAAAGTGACAACATAGGATTTAGGAAGATGAATACAAAAGCTACACATTACTTTCTCAAGAAAATCCATTTTTAATGCGCAAGAGGGGGAGCACAAATGTTTCAAGACTGTCAGGAAATTCTGTCACCTGATTTTAAATACTCCTGCTTTAATCAAGGCCAGGTTGTATTAATAGTTTGGATTTTTCCTTTTCTTTCCCTTTTCCTTCCTTCCTTCCTTCCTTCCTTCCTTCCTTCCTTTCTTTCTTTCTTTCTGAAATGGTATAGGGTTGGACTACATGACCTCCAAGGTCTCTTCCAACTTTATTATTATTATTATTATTATTATTATTATTATTATTATTATTATTATTATTATTATTTCTTGTTCTAGAATGAGAATTCATGTCTCTCTTTTTAAAGCAATAATTTTACAACATTAAATGAAGCAGCATGAAATAGTGACAGTCTTCTGAATTTGACAGAAATCTTCTATTGATTGTATATTAAGAACAAACAAATGCTTTAGTGATCTGTCCAAATTCCAAAACATGGCTTGAACTAATATTTCCATGAGACAAAAATTGGGTTTTAAAAGGGCCCATAACTTTGTGGCAAAAATTGCCTACTTAGTTTTTCTTCCCCTGGCTTGCAGTCTCTTCCATCCGCCACTCTGCACCTATTAGTTTTCATCAAACTGGATCTCCGAAAGCCGATCTCTGAGACGAAGCGGGAAAACTCGGAGATATGGGAATCCTAGTCTACAAGACTACTACTGCTAATTCCCTCTAACAGTAATCGCTGAGAAATGCTCATTTTAAAACGGAAGAATTTTGAGGACTTTGCTTGGGAATCTTTTCTCTTTTGGAACAGAACTTGTCTTGCACGTTCTTCTATATTAGTCAACCGCTTTGGAGTAAGGATTCTCGCTGGCTCGCTCGCTCGCTCGCTCTGTGGCTAAAAGGATGGGATACCGATGCGATAAAATGAGATAAACTCCTTCGCCCGCTTGATTTTTATATTAATATAATATTTCTATATTCTAACTAGAAGTTGTTGGTTAGAAATACGTGTGTGTCGGACAGAGACTGAGTTATACCGTAGCTGGGTCTGATTTCAAGACGCAATCCTGAATGCGCTTTCCTTAGAAATAAGCCGCACACCCCACTGAGCGCGTTTAAGTTTCGGGGCAAAAAAAAAAAAAAAGAAAAAGAAAAAAAGTGTAGCGTGGAATGATTCAACCGCTCACAAGGATAAAGTGCGAAATGCCATCTTTTTATTGAATGTTGGCAACATCTTTGTTGGTTCTCACGTTCATTTTCTTCCGGATTCACCGCATCGCACAAAGTAGGAGCAATGGTCTTTCAGGAAGTAAAATGTCATTCAGGGCTGAAGCGATCCGTTTTTTAAAAATCAACCTTTCCCCAGCCGGTGCCTGGATCCCTGTGATCTCCACCCTTCGATGTTGCTAGATGTGGAAATCAAAACAATTTTCGTTAGATCTCAAGTTCGCTTACAGGAGAATTACACCACAGTCCCAACCCTGTCAACCTATCGCTACTTGAATTTGTGTTCCAGTAATTTCCAGGCTTCTGATCCTCAATGAACAGACTGCAGCCTCCGTTCTAGCCTGCTACAGAAGAGTGAACAAATTTTGGGGCTTCTGAGGGTGCTATTCCTATGCACTAGGACAGGAATTTCTCTTTTGCTTATGGGGAAATGATGATTTGCTTGTTGAGCTGTGCCAATATATCTGTTTTCAGTATTGCTCTTAACACTTTTCTCACACAGAAAAATAGCAGAGGTAGACAAGGCCATTCCCATATTAAAGATGTTTATCTAAAATTAAAACCATGATAGATCTTCTTTTTTTATATAGGCTTTTAGAATTATTGGTGAGATCAATAGAATGCAAGGATAGGCAGCTTACTCCAAGTCCACTGCATTCTACTAACTCTTTGGAAGAAACCTGCTTAGGATGGCCCTGCTGTGCCTCTCCTCGTATTTGGAAGAGGGCACAGGCTTCCACACCTGTAGGAGTTGCAGTCCAATGCAGAGGTAGAGCACCATGATTGGGAAGGCTGGCCTAGTATCATTTATCCTTAGGCTTTCCAAAAAGGACATTTATTATGATTACTACAATTCTTTAGCCTGAGATCTTTCCTCCAGATGCTTCAGTGTCTTATACTTATCCCAATGACAACAATCTTGTGAGGGACATGAGCTGAGAAATATAGCAAGTCACCCGGTAAACCCCTAAGCTGAGTGAAGATTGAGTTTCCTTAGTCCTAGTTCAAAACCTAATCCAAAGTTATAAAAGGTGTGGTGTAGGTGGGAGGATGAAGATACATAGTCTACCAGCCTCTCTTAGAGTATGTGAGGCCAAAGACTGTGTGTGTGCGGGGTGGTGGTGGTGGTGGGGGTGGTGGTAGACGTTTTAAGGCACAAAAGAATCCCTACAACCCAGGCAAGTCTTAAGACACCCAATTTACTAATTAAAGTTACAGAACCTTTCCAAAGATGGCCTTTGCCGCACACTGTTTTGACATATAGCCATAACATGCCCTAGCAAAGTCTGGTGCGTCCCTCCAGCAGAGGGACTCGAGGACTTCCGAGAGGCACAGCTTTGCCCAGGTCCTGTGTATACAGGATACCTGTGAGTAATGTAGTATACATATTACTCTGGAACTGTCAACATTCCTTGGTATTTAATAATCCTGATTTTAGGTTAATAGTTGTAGCCAGGCTGCTGACTTCTTTCTCTAACTTGGCATCCTCATAAAGAGAGTCGAGAGGAAAGGGAGATAGTTGGCTCCCCATTTATAAATTTCATGGAGTTGCATAAAATGTACCTTGTTGCTGTAACAGAAATTAAATATTTGGAATCTTGGTCACCTATGCAGAAATTTACTCAGCCGCTTAAGGCCCCTCCCCCCACCAATGCAGGTTTTTTTTGTTTTTTGTTTTAGTTATGAATCTAAGCTTATAAACTGTTCCTGCAGAGCAGCGTTTCCAGCAGCATTAGGTAGAGCTTCAGTTCACTGTCATTTCCAAACTGGAGCACATTTCTCCAAGTCACGTAATCTGGCTCAGAGACGAACATAAAACCCTTTCCCGCCTCATGAATTCTACTACATTTTGTGAGCACCCCAGTCTGTCAATCATTTCTGGTCCCCCTTCTTCCCGATCTCCTTATCCTCCTGAATCAAAGCTGCAAAAGATGGCAGGAAGCAGAACTCCACCTAAGGAATTCGAATTAACCATAGCTCGATTGATCATCTCCATAGTGATGGAGTAGTGGCTTCTAAAGGTGTAGTAAGAACAGCTAGTACAAGCAGCCCATTGTTCCTGACTTAATTCTTGCCAGATCTCCCACCCCCCACCCACCCACCACCCACCCCCGAAGTGTGTTTCTCAAATAGCTGGTCTCCTCAAACTTTTAAATTGCAAGCGACAGATTGATGGGACGCCCGCAGGTCACAGCGTTTCGTTTTTAGAAAGCTTCTTATCGAGAAAAGATTAAAAAGACATTTCTCGCCCAGCTACCTCCTGGTTTGTCACTAAGTTAAATAGGAATTGAAACCGCCGTTATTTTAACATAAAGTCATTATTTCTGTCGCTGACCCAATCCTCAGGCTGTAAAAATGGCACTCAAAAGGCAGGAGACGGTGGCATAAGAGCCCTGTAGAAGCGTAAGGAATATGTCTAGCTTAAGTGCCCTTCGGTTTCTGATCATTAGGGATTCTTTTATTTTATTTTATGTAATTACTTATTTACCCTCTATTGCATTTATTTTAATCGAAAAACATTTTTAAACGGTTGATCTTTAACAAAGGAAATATAAATATTTTGTCTTGGAATGTATTATCAATCATATTTTAATCTATCCGCTAAATTCCGTGACATGAAGGAAGCATAAACCTAAAAGCTTCGGGTCTTTCTTAACTATATACGGAGTTCTCAAGAGATATGTGATGGATAGTAGTGCTAATAATAATATTATATTTTTGTAAGAAGGAAATTTCCAGATGTTAAGCCCTAGTGATGTCAATAAAACACCTGGATGACTCTTTCCAAATTCTCCTTTCCAATCAAAGGGATTTAGCTGCGTGCACAAGCTGGAATTTTCAACTTATTTTGGAAAAATGGTAGAGAAGCAGAATGGAACTTACTCCGAATTTAATTGAAAAAGAGCCGTGTAATATATTTTACTTTTCTTGTTCTCTGGTCAGCTTTTTGTAGGGAAATCTTCTTACTTTCTGCCGCATGAATCTTTTTTTCTAGATCAAGAGAAAACACGATAGCATTTCCAGCCTATGTGGTATAAAGTCCCGGTCGGTTTTAGAATCAGGCAGTATTCACTCCTCGGCGTCTCCTGTACCAGTAAAAAAAAAAAGAAAAAAAAAAGAATTCTGTAAAGTAGATTTGAAGCATTTAGAAGCTGTCTTTAGTTGCGTTTTGCTGTGCTGCCTCTATGGATCAGTTTTCTTAAGAAAATGGATGTTAATTACGTATCCCCACCAGTTCTCTTGCTTAGGTTCCCTAGGAACCTAAAAACGTAAGAAAATATTTTATAAGTAAGAAGGAGCTCTTTGTCTATTATGTCCAGTACCTATCCAAACCTAAAAAATCTCAGAGACACTATAGCCATTGCATATAGTGTACGAATATGTGGAATATGTGCATTTATTTTTTAAAAAAAATGTTGAAAAGGAACAAATTTAGGGTTAATCTTGGGGGGGAGAGAGAGAGAGCAAGAGAAGCATGCAGTTTTTATCAAATGATACATAACATATACATTATGTAAATTGCAAAAAGTGGCATTGAAATTCTATGTTCACTTATCAGGCAATAGTTCCACCCAATGTAACAATTCACAATGAATTTTTTAACATTTCACTGTCAGTTAGCGTAATATGTTGCAATCTGGCTTTAAAACATTGCTGCACTCTTAGAGTCTCAACATCTTTTTTATAGTGTGGTAACCAAAACTGGTTACATCTTGTTACAAAGGAAGGGTAGATATTTAAATATACCTAACCATGGTCTGGACTGTGATTTGTAAAAGAACCATTCATAGAATTTGAACATAAAAAATATTACTTTTTTAGAGTAATAAAAGTAATTTAAATTTGTTTAATGGGGTGTTATTCAGTTGAATGTAAGCTTCTTGATGTGCTTAATTTATACACCATAGAGAGTGACATTCATGTTTTCTTCTAAGTCCTCACTTGAATACTTTTATTAAAAAAGACCTGTGTGCCAAGATGTTAACTACCTGCCTGAGTCCATTTTTTTCTTTATAAAAAAGGCTAAAGGTGTCTATGCAGCTTGTAAACCTTTTTCATATATCTTAAGTGTCATACATTTATAGATTTAATTAGAAATAAGTTTCTCCCTATAAACTATTTTCCTTTTAAGGAAGCTAAAGTAGACATGGTGCATTGAATAAGCATGACTAGCAGGCTCATGGTTGCACCTTTAAGGTAATAGTGAAAGCAAATTGATCTTTGAACCAAATATTGTACTAAAGTAGAACTTCCAAAGTAAACTCATTTATCACCCGGGTGTCCTTGATTTCAGCTGTTTGAAGTGTGATGCATCCTGTGGAGTCAGCTTCCTTATGTCATTTCCAGACAATTACAAAGTAATTATAATAATAAAGTATATTCCAGTTGTGTAAGAGATCACCACCACTATTTCCTTTGCCTCTCCTTCCCTCCCCCCCAAAAAAGATAACAGGATAAACTATTTCCATTTTTTGCTTGTGTGTGTGCGCGCCCGCACGCCTGCAAGGACATTTTACCACTGTACAAAAACATAAGAGGCATATTTCACGGCCGGATCGACTTATTTTATTCTCCATTGGGACTGAGAAAGCCAGATCAACTACAGTAAGTACGGTATCACTAACTGCGAAGACATCTAGCGGTAACATCCTGGAACTGCACCTCCAAGAAGCTGACGAAGATCCGGGGAAAGTGGGGGTTCACAACCTCCCTTTTATCTACCACCGGCTGATTTCATGGTTTCCCTTTCATTCCATGCATTAATTTATTGGCAAGAGCATGTCCGTCCCATTCCAGGAGGTCTTTGGAAGTTCTCTACCGTCCTGATTCCATAGTGAGTGAAGAGCAACTTTATCCACCCCTCCTGTTCTCCCATTTGAATGCCACCAGTATTCTTACCAGCACCACACCAACGCCCAGCTATTCTCTGATTGTGCTGAACTTTAATAGACCAAAGCAAACACAACCTAAGAAAACAACTCCTGTTCTGACAGCTACTAGTTTTTGAGCGGAAGTTCTGAATGCCAAGGAAAGCATTTCAGCAAAATGCATATAGAAAAGGAAGAGGGAGAGGAAGAAACCCTAAAGGCTGATGGAATTCTGATTCTTTAATTTCTATATGCCTTTATTTAGCAGTCATACCCTGTGCAACATACTGTAACAACATAACATAACATAACATAACATAACATAACATAACATAACATAACATAACATAACATAACATAACATAACATAACATAACATAACATAACATAACAAACATAACATAACATAACAACATAATATAACATAACATATGTTACATTATGTTACATTACCTTATGTTATGTTATGTAGCACAGAGTATGACTGCTAAATAGAAATTCAAGATATAACACATAACATAATGCAATGCAACTCAACGCAACACAGCACCACACCACACCACACAACACAACACAACACAACACAACATAACATAACATAACATAACATAACATAACATAACATAACAATGTACTTTATTATTTACTTTATTATGATCATAGATCAGCAAAAACCAGCATAATGAGGGTGGAGTACACTACAAGACATACAATACACTAAAAGCATAGAGGATATATCTCTGCAGAAATAAAAATCTAGAAAAATTGTGAAAAGCTAGAAAATATAAAAAAACATAAATTAAAAACATTATTTATACACACACATACACACACAAAACAAGAAACCTAAAATAGGACCATTATGTAGATGGAGAGGTTTTGTTTCGTTTTTCTTTGACTTAATTACCTCTGATCCTCAAAGACTGCCTAGACAAGTTTCTGTAGATTTCTTGGCAAGGATTTTCAGAAATGGTTTGCCATTGCCTCCTTTCTAGGGCTGAGAGAAAGTGACTGGCTAAGGTCAAATAACTGACTTTGTGCTAAGATGAGACTACAGCTCATTATCGTCTGGTTTCTAGCCTGACACTTTAACCACACCAAACAGGGTTTCCGGGAGGCATAAAGGGTTAAGAGCACTTCAATATGGCAAATTTGATACTCATTAAACAAATTTATATTCATCATCCTATATAACCTACTATTGTAATGTATATTATGAACACAGAAATCATAACGTATTTTCCCTCCCCAAAGATATAATTGCAATTTGTTGTTTGTGGTTGTGTATGTTTACAATTTGTTGTTATGGAGTTTATTGAATTATTTGGTCATAGTAAAGAAAAAGAAGGTTACCATGTATATACACTTTAAAAAAATTTAGACAACCTAAGATGGGAAAATGAGCAGGATAATTCTGATAAGCAGGGCATCCATGGATGATAATTAAGCTTTGAAGTAATCTCAGGATTGTAACAGATCAACTGATAAGATTAGAAAGGTGCATATGTCTGAAGGTCAAAATGTAGTGTGTTTTCCTTTTTTTATTGTGCAAAGAATCTTGGGTCTAAGGAGAGAGGGGGGGAGGGAGAGGGAGAGGGAGAGGGAGAGGGAGAGGGAGAGGGAGAGCGAGAGAAAATCACAAGGATCCTCAGATGGTATTTGGGAAGTCCAGCCATAGTTATTGATTTCAATATTTGTGGTAAAGATTACTGAGATAAAAAAATGTCAAAAAGATTTGGAAAGTGGAAAATAAAAGTGAAGATGGAATGTGAAGATCTGACAAGAAAAAGAGAAATGGTTAAAGTGATAAAAAGGACCTCATTATTAGCTTTAAAACCATTTACATTGCAATATCAAGATTTATCTGGCAATATCTTGACAGAAGTGAATCTGCCCATCAGGTAGTGATTTAGGCAGGACTTGTAGAGAATTCCCCATCTGTAAGAAGCATCTGGCGTGAACAAGGGCACAGACCTTCTCAATCATAACCTCCATGCTCCAGAAAATAATTCTAGAAAGGTAGGGGCAGACTCAACATTTCCAGCATTTCATAAGTAACTGAAATTTGTGCTGTTTCAAGACCCCCTGCCTGCCCCCTCTGATCGTTCATCTTGAACAATTGATTGATATAGATTGATTGAATATGTGCCATCATGTTGGGTCAATTCCTAGCGACCCACATAGATAGATTTTCTCCATAACAATCTGTCCCTAATCTGGATCTTTCAGATCTTCCAACAGAGCACCCATCACCACTGTAATTGAGTCCATCCACCTGGTAGGCATCTTAGCTATTTTAATGCTTTTCTCTCTTAATTATTTGGTTTAGAAGGTTCTGAGTTTATATTCTTGCTGTTATAATTGTTGTTCCCAAGCTGGTATGAACTAGCTAAAGACCTTTGTAAGCAGGATTGGGGTTATAAATAACATTAATTATTATAAATGATTAAATAAACAAATACGTCCCTGGCTAAATTTCATTTGCATACAAAGTCACCAGACTAAGAAATAAATGTTTCTTTAGCTGTTGTATTTGATATTTGGAAACTGTAATCTTACAAATGTGGTTGCATTATAAATGTTCCATTCTTTTCCATTGGAAACTATAATTTAGGAACAAGTTGAAGATTATGGCCTCTTTCCTGACTTTTCTAATGACTTACCTCTGAGGAACAATGTGATTTGCTTCAAACTCAAAATGCACAAGGTTGTGTTATACGTTTTCTAGTTGCTTTGTTTAATGGCCCACATGAAAGCAGAAATGCTGAAACCTCAGTGAAAGAACTGAAGGTAGTTGGTGCACTCTGAGCTTAGTTGTTTTCTTGCAGACATTTCATTACCCCAACTAGTGTACTACTACAAATTACTGCAAACTATGCACCCAAGATGTTACCTTGTTTGAGAAATGAAACATCTGCAAGAAAATAACAAGCTCAGAGAGCACCGAGGCCCCATCATTTCAACCCTGAGCTACAAATATTCTCCTGATGGTAATTTTTAACTATAGCCATTTTGTGGAAATCAACATCCTTCTGTATCCCTTTTTGGAACAGCCTTTGTCCCAGTTAATATGGTTTGGGGAATGGGAATGCTGGTGTCCTGAAGGTAACCATCTTTCAGGAATTGGCAAATATTCATTTTATTACATTAATATAGTTTTCCATCCAATATATTTTCTTGCTCTAAGACTCTAAAGAAGGGTTTGTTTTGTGGATCAGATTGAATAAATCTCTTTTTTTTAAACATACATTTATTGAATACCTGAAGGAAAGGACTACAGCCATAGATATGGAATAAAAATGATGCCAACATCAGAGGCTTATCTACACATAAATTCCCACCTCTCCACCACCTCCAACTAGTTTCAAATATGGTTTCTGCCATTTACTGTTGGATGCTGTTCTTAACCAACAGGGCTATAAACAAAAAACAAATTTAAAAGACCATTTAAAAATGACATTTTTAAACAATTTTGAAAAATGAAGGAATAACTAAGTTATTGGAATAGGTAATCTGAATTAGTTACATAATAACAACAGAATCTAAATTATTGGATAGAATAGCAAAGAACATGAGCATGCACCCTTCCCAAAGAAATCAAGGCATGGATAATACTATTTACTCATTTATTTTGCAATATTTATAACTAATCCTAACCCTGATTGACTCAGGACAGCTGACTCAAAATTAAAACTCAGCCTAAACATTTAAAATTATATCACCTCAAATCTATCCATAAATATTATAAATAGTCTAAAACTAATCTTATCAAATGGCTGGTCACGTTCTAGAATAGATCAAGTAACATTTGCTTATGAAATGCCATTTGTAACCTGGGCCCAGAGTGTTCCACAGAGGCCCTCTGCAACATGCCCTCTCTTGATAACATGTCCACAGAAGAAGGTTCAATTCTGGAAAGGCATTTCCTGATATTGTGCCATAATAATATTGCATGCAGTATTATCTGGCAAAGTTATTTTGGTACATGATCCAAACATTTGATAAACACCTTTTCCCGTCCCTGGAAATACAAAATAAACTCCATAGGCATTCAAATTTTTTGGATTTATATTCTACTTTCTCATTTCTATTTCTCCTAAAAACCACAGAAATGTGAGGTAGGTGGGTTGAGAAAAAGGGGGAAAGGGCTCATGGATACTTAGTGATCATCTGTGGCTGACAGTGGACTTGAGTCTGGGTCTTCTCAGTGTCAGCTCAACAGCCTTTTCATAACACTGAAGATATGCAATTGCCTCATTCTGTCTTATGGATAGCTGACCAGGCCTGAATAACTGATACACTCAGCTGATATAATCTGTCTCTCCTAAGCAAGGTAGATCTGGTTATTACTAAATCAGATAATACTAGCATTGTAAAATAGATTAGGCAGTCCAAAAGAAGCCAACCACCTAAGTATGACTGCCAGGAAAAAAAGGTAGATGGATTCATGTACTCATCAGGAGTGGAATTTGAAGAAAGAGTTGAAGAAAGAGAATTGAAGAGAAGTTGAAGAGAGAGTTTAAGAAAAGAGAGTTTAAGAAGATTTACTTATTTTCCAAATAAAGGAATCCAGATGAAACTTCTGATTTACACAGATAATGAAGAATAAGAAAGGTAATCAACCCTAGTCATCTGAACAGGAAACATTTAAGAAGTAAAGTCCCTGAGTCTCAGTTCCTCAAGTGATAATTTGCTGTTACAGTATTTAAATCATAAACTTTTGCTGCATCCTACATAATCAGCATAAAGTTACCAACAAGAATTTGTTCAAGGCATATGGTATGAATTAACACTACTTCCAGCATGCAAACACCAACAGGGCAAGCAAAAATTCATTTCATTGAAATCAGTAAGTTTGATTGCAGTTTAGCAGAAACTCTTGTTACATTTGTTATGTCAAACTGAAAAAAATAGTGTTTGAAATCTTAGATCAGAACCAGCTAGAAATCTGTATTTTTCCTCTGTGACATCAAGGGTGCCAGCTTACTGCCATAATTATTAATGTAAAGTAATGTAAATGTCTACTTCTTATTCTTTGTCTGGGTTGGTTCAATTCTGTTGTATTGCTTTCTTGCCCCACTGTCTTACCTGTTTGGCTCTTAAACTGAAGTAGGATTCTTTTTCCTTGTCTATGTCTGCAAATACATTTTTATTCTACCCCATTCTACATTTTTAAAGCTTTCTGGATGAGCCACACAATTGACCAAGGGTTAAAATGCAACACAAACAGGGGTTGACAAGCCAACAGTGCAAACAGACTCATCTTGTTCTCTTTAACCTCAGTCTAACTACCTCTGTCTATCTAGTTCTGCTAACAGCAGATGTAATCAATTCCCCAAATTGGCACTTACAGTCCATGTCATTTACAGAGAGTGAGGGGGAGGGGAGAGGAGGGAGACTGACTGGATAAGTATACAAAGCCATCTTTCCGGAATATTGAGTGTGGATCATGTATTTCTGTTGTTGTCTGGGAGACTCTATGATTGTCAAGATAGACAATTTACTTTTGACTTTCTTTTGGTAATATCTAAGCCGAATTATTTTTTTGTGAAGAAAGAAAATACTGAAACTATAACATATACATCTCTTCACTGAAACTACAATGTCTTGATCTGAAAAATAAAGAGATGAATTATCCGTAAATGAATTTCCTTGGAGACTAATTAACTTTAAGAAGACATGAGAGATATTTGTATAATGAAAGACATTGGGTTAGAATAGGCACAAATATATTTGCTGTATTTCTGGATTTTTGTTTAAAAGCTTGATTCTTGGCAAAAAAAATTGTGTAACTTTGTACATGTGTGCTATGCCTTGATGAGCTGCATTTATCCCTGAGCTTAGAGTTTTTGTTTGTTTTTGTTTTAAATTAAGACCTCTTATAAAATTGATTATAAAACTGATTAGGTTATAAAGCTGCATGAATTTTTTTTGCCTGAAGTCAACTCTTAGAACCATTTCTATGGAATAAAGCTGTTAGAAATATGATGAGCAGAAAGCCTGTTTCCTAAAGCAAACTTGATTGAAATAATAATAAAGTACCTACAATTTTCAGCTCCAGGATATCTTACCTAATTCCCTCCATTCCTGATGAACTTGCTAAAAGGCAGGACTTTTTCTATTTAAGAGGAGACAGGATAGCAACTCCCAAAAGAGGAGAGAAATATATCTGACAATCACTGGAAACTTTCAACCCTACTTCAGCTTTCTTATCACTGTTAAGTGGAGGCAAGAGAAGATATGTTGCACGTGCAGAGAATAGCCCAAGACAATGTTCACTAATGAAAGGGTCCCCAAGTTCCAGCAAGATTCCAGATTCTTATCCTGAACTGATCTTTTAAGTGGTTTTAGCTTGAGAGTTTAAGACAACAGCATATAATATTTGGTAAGATAGACTTGGCCATTTTGAATGTTTACAGTAAGAAGCATTTTGACCTCTTCTAGCCATAAATGAGCAGGGACTCCTCCAACTCCATGACTGTAGGATCTCAAGAATTCCTTCATCAAACAGCTCCAGCCTGCCTTTCTTTTCCTAATTCACTGAAAGGGCAGCTTGCTTTGGAGCAAGTGCTCAGATTCTCTCTAACCCACCTGATGTTTTCTAACCAGAGGCAGACATGGAAAGGAAGGGAAGCCCGACATGGAAAGGAAAGGGAGCCCGGAGAATAATTTGGCTGAATCTCAAGCTCAAAAAGGTAATCAATTTTGGGAGAGAGAGAGAGAGTATGGACAAAAAAAAATCAAGCTGGTGGCCAAAAACAATACTTGAGGCTCTGCTCATTTATATATGTCTGTTAAATTGGTTTAATTAATCCTTACATTTATTATTGAAGCTGGAATCACTAAAACGCCCTGCTTTATGTTACAGCTGATAGATTATTCACTTACTTAGTTATTCATAAGCCACCTTTCTTTGTAAAGATCATACACAAGCTGCCTTACAATAACATGAGTATATATCACAATGAAATGTTTTGGATTGGCCTGCCCCTGCTAGGAAAAGTTGCTGCCTCTGTTGAGAGAAGATGTTTTCCAAAAGTGTTTTATTAAAGCCAGAACCCAATTTGTCAGAGAAGATGGCTGAAACCTTTGCTTATTGAAAGTCCAAAATCAGAACCTAGGGTTTTCTTCCCTTCTATATTCTGCCCCATTACCTTCATAAACCAAGATTAGTTAGCAATTTGATATCACACACATAATATTCCACATAAATATATTGATAAGTACTATCAGACTCAAAGGAAGCCAAAAAAAAAAAAGCTACTCCTTTATTAGATTTATATTCTCTTTTCACATGAGGTTCTCCTTTCATTTTTATACCCTCAACAGCAGTGTTGTCATATAGGCTGAGCTGAAGCAGAGTGACTTCCCCAGAGTCACTCAGGGGTTTACAAGCTGGGGGAAGATCTGAACTTGGTTTTTCTGCCTCCCAGCTCCTAGATCAAAACTTTAACTTCTAGAGTCCTTGAAAAAAGAAGGGGGAGGGGAACTATTCCTAAATTAGGCAAGGGAGCATAAACACACTTATGCATATGCACCTTCATCTTCTCCTTTTTAGACTTTAAGCCATACTATACTGAATTTATATAGTGTTTTGTAGGGTAAACAGACCCAGATGTTTTCAGCAGCCCTTTCTGTAAGGTAGGGTAGTGGATGTGACAGCGAGATGTATAGATATCATTTCCCTGATTGCATTTGAGAGGCGGCCTAGCAATTCTGCAACCGCGAAACTTCGCTGCGTTAAATATCATCACAAGAGCGGAGAGCTGTAGCCCTAGAAGACCGCGTGGATGAGCCTGCGCGCCGAACGTCAAGCCCATTGAACGCAAGGGTTAGGCATCAACTCGTAGAAGGTCAAGCTCTGCGTCAACAGCCATGCAAATTCTCCCTGTGTTTTGGCAAGTCTGCGTTGGGCCCTGTTCAGCTCTCCAAAGTGTTCCACAACAACAAACTTGTTAAACGGATCCTCCCTCTGCGATGGTAATCTCTTTCAGAAACGATCTCCACCTAAACGCTCGGTAGAGCACGACTCGGTGCCAAGGATGGATCTGGCGCTGCGGAGTGGCTTCAGTGTGTTTATAGCCATTCAAGAATTCCGGCGGGGGAGCTGCTTGCTTGCTTGCTTCGTGGTTGTTCTTTGTCATGCTGGATGGAGATTCCGCGGCACTTCCTGTCAACTGTTTAATCGTTCTCCATCCTCACAAGAACGGGACGTGCCGCTTAAGGAACGGACCTTATGAAACATTCACTCCCTCCTTTGATTTAAACAGAAATAAGGTGGCCTGCAGCAAGCCATTATATCAGAACAGGTCACACTGAGTTTTAAAATTCCTGTTTATTAAAGTAATACTAACCCCCTGTAAGATTGTTTGGAGTTTAGATCGTGAATGGAATGCAGGAAAAGTCTGCTCAGAATTAACTCCCATTAAAACCAGTGGAATTACTCCTAAGAAGTCTTACCAATGCACATGAGAAATAGCATCTGCAAAGTTGGGCCCATCCAAAGTTGGGCCCATAGCAGGCTATGCTAAATTAGTTGGGTAGTTTATGGTTCTGTGTATTATGGGAGCTCAATCATCTTCTTAGCATCTTGCCTGAGGGGAGTTTTAAGATAGTTTCAGCAAAGATAGCATGTATCTGATACACAAATCGTGATTGCTGTAAGATCTAAAGGTGCAATGGTAGTCCCACTTCAAAATTCTCATAACATCTTTTTGAATCATAAAACTAGGAACTGGAAGATAATTCCGCTGATTTTATTATTTTTTTATGGGCCATAGCCCTCTCTCCTTCCTAGAACAGAGATTGCTTGGCACAATTTGCTTTTTTCTCCTGGAACTCAATATGACATAGAGTCCTTCCTTGTCTAATCAGATTCCCACAACAATAACTTTGTGAGCTGATTGAGTTGAAGGTGTAACTGGCCTAGTGATATCCCACAAACTTCCAAGGTCATGTGCATTAAAAGATGGGCCTTCTTTATAGCACATTCCATGAGGGAATCTGCACCAATAACATTTTCTTTATAGAATTTTTTTTTAAATTCCTGAATCTGTGGACTATTCAGTCCCTGGGGTAAGGTGGGGGCTCTAGAGCAGAAGGCACTTCTATCCTAAATATATAAATAATTGGAATTTTTACTAAAATCAGGAGATCTTGCTTCAAACAGGCTCTCTCAGATTCAAAAATACTTGTTCAAAAAATCACATATTCTGATAGAGAGAAGTCCAACGAGGATGGGGCTCCAGCATGAGTCTGAAAGCTCAAAAAACTAAACTTCTGGTCCCACAGTTTGGATGTTGCAAAAATACTTGTATTGTAAATTGAAGAGGTTTGTTATTGAGGCTACAGGTTGCTGAATGGGTGAAAATATCAGAAGTTGTTCAGGCATGCTCATATCTCAGTAACAAAAGAAGATAGGGTTTTAATACAGTAAACAACCATAGTTATTGAGAACTACCCATATTCTATGCAACTTTGTTTGTATGGTGTGCACTGCCTTTTAGTAACGAATTTCATCTTCATAACCATCTAATGATGCTGATCACATTCAAAGATGTATTTGGGTCAGGGACAACAAGGGAGAAAGGAAAAAAAGGCAACACCCATGTCTTTCTTATAATACTTTTCCAATGTAGGTCTATCTCAGCTCAAAGTTTATGATACATCCTCAATTAGAGGCAGTTTCTTTGTTCTCAAATCCTCCCTCTCCATTATTCTAAGCTCTTTGGTAATTGCTCTAAAGTACCCTAACTTAACAAATATGTTGGCCTATATGAATCCAAACTGGATGGAAATTAGAGGAGCTGTAATTGCTTCCCACATGTTTGGAAGGTACCAGATTATGGAAGGTGACTCTGAAGTATTTTAATTTAATGTAATGATTAAAACCATCCACACTTATGGATTTTCTCCCTGGTTATCAATCATTCTTGTAGGCAGTAAGGGGTTCCCACCCCTCCTAAGAGAATGGAAGTGGATTCAATTTCAGTTGAAGCATCTTGGGAAAGCCACTCATACATTACTACTGTTTTGCCTGTGTCAAAATGACTATACCATGATTGCAGCTGCCTCAGGAAAGTTACTTCTGCTGCCAAACCCTAAATGTTGTCCCTGGACATAATGGGAGCAAAGCTATCATCTGTCAGAGTCTCCAAGGACATATAGCCCAGGCAGCTGAGTGTGAGGATAATTCCCCCTTACTTGGTTGTACAGCAACAGTTCACACAACTCTTGGCCAAATATTCTTCACATTCCAGTGAATGACCTGCTCACATAGAGTTATAGTTGGAATCATGTTTGTGCAACCATTGAGGCTTAGTTCAATAGAAAAAGTTTCTGCTCAGGCTAATGGGACTTTATCCCCCCACCCCCCAGGAAATAGAGAATTGTGACCATTGTGGGCATTTCCAAATTTTTGTGATGAAACCAATCAGTTAACAAGATACTTCCATTCCTTCAAAGAGGAATTCTTCTGCTTCTCCATACTGTATCAGCCCCTCTATGGAGGAAGGAGGAAGCATTCAGATATTTCATAGCAGTATCGTATCTAATACAATGTTCCTCTCTCTTAAATTGGTTTCTCCATTGGAAGTATCCACAAAATAAAAAATGTTCACTTCTAAAGAGATTAAAATAAACAAGAAAAGATAACACAGCATAATTTAGTACATTCTAGCACAAAGGAGTACTGTACACTCCTGATTACTGTATACTTTTAGTTTAAAATATGGCTATGTGTCTTTAATGGCCAAAGCTCATATACTTTAGGTAAATTCTAAGGAGTATGAGAAATCTGAAGTGGGATAAAGGAGTTTTGTGTAATAGGTTCAAGAACATTTTATTTTATTTTGCAGCTTTCTCTCTTGCAAATGGGATCATGTCTTGGTTTCAAAATTGACTTTCAAACAAGTTTAAAAAATATTTTCTATAAAGTGTAACCTGATAAAAAATAAGACTTATTTTAAAATAATTTTGAAAATACACAATATATATATAAATGTTACTTTTAATATTTTTCACAGATACTCACAATTAAGTAGATATTCAGAAATAATTACAAACAATATCAGAAATCTATTTAATTATTTCTCTGCAACAGTACATTTTGCAATAATTGTGAAAGAAATTAATATAAGCTCCAGGTATAATCAGGAAAAGAAAAACATGCTTGCAATTGCAGATAACGTTATATTCAAGAACATTTAATTTTCAAAATAGCAACTTTTATATCTTTTTTGCATTTTTGATTATTGAATCAGTAAAGTATATTGATATACAGCTATTATCAATTAATTAATTAATAAACAAATATTTTTTTAAAATCCTGGTTTTATTTTATCTCACTATAGTTCTTCTCATAAATTGCTGGATTGACATCCTATTTTGTTTGTGAAATAGTAACAATAATAATAATAACTTTGATTTACATCAACCTGCTCATCCAAGAAACAGATCCAATATCTGATTTTCATCTAGGTATTCATAGTAAATCTTTTTTCCCCTTTTAGCACAATGCTGACAAAGTTACCTCTCAGCAATGTGGCTTAATAGGAGAGAAATAAATTAATCTCATCCATTTCAACTCAGTGTTTTCATCATCAGATATACATAGAAACACACACACACACACACACACACACACACAGAGAGAGAGAGAGAGAGAGAGAGAGAGAGAGAGAGAGAGAGAGAGAGAGAGATATTCTCCACCAATATCTAATTCACAAATTTCAGATATGCAGTTATGAAAAAATGACAAAAAAATTGACAGAAATATGCACCGTATGTTTTGTTAATTCTGATCACTAGGCACCAAGTCATCTCCAGTCTTTGACTTATTTATATTCCCTAAATGTTTTACACATTTTTTGAATTCTGAATCAAGGTTCATAAAATACTCATTTTTTAAATCACAAAAGTCAAAGGCCAGTGAACATTTTCCACTATTTCTTTTTACTTTACCTGTGCTTATTTTCTTTTGTATACCTTCCTTCATACTTAAGAGAAATCTGCATTTGGGTGATCCTTCTCTACATCTAGGTATCTTTTGAATATCTTTCTTATTTTCCGATTCTCTCTCTCTCTCTCTCTCTCTCTCTCTCTCTCTCTCACACACACACACACACACACACACACACCCCAAAAAAGTAAAGCCCTAACACTCAGGAGGCTACAGTATGCAAATGCTGCTCTAAAGCTGTTTAGTTATGTGAGAAACACATTCTTAAAATTGACTCAAAAATGTTGTTATGGAAAAAATTACAGAGAAAATATATCCTTCCAGCTGCCCTGAAAAATAAACGCAATGGCCAATAAATTGAAAGTTCTATAAAGACTTAAATTCAATTAAAGGGTTTTCCGACTATCATCCAAGAGTTTACTTCATTTTGGGGAGCGAGATTACTAGGGAATTTAATATGGAATGCATTTATATATGCAAACTGTTACTACTATTCGAGGTCATTAAATGGCAAAGCCCAAATTAATTAAAGTGAACCAGATGTATGCTGCTGGTTACAATAAGAGTACTCAGTCTAGTAAAATTAAAAGTGAGATTTTTCCTGTTGGGCTTCATTATAATGCAGCATACAATGCTTTTGAAATAAAGCTTTAAATTATCTCTGTGTAAATCCTAGTGAAATCAATGGAGCTAACTTTCTCAATTGACACATCCAGGAAAGTAATAACAAGTTTGTTAATTTCAGTGATATTTCAGTATAGTTATTGGAGGGGCGGATGGGAGGGGGGAGAGAGAAGTAGGACACCCTAATTTTATGCAAATTCCCCTTATTAATACTAGGTAAAATTTTGTGCCACTTAACTATCATTTTTAATCTGGTATTCATATTGTGCATTCTGTTAAATCTTGACATCATATTCATTCATGTAGCATGAAAGCTCATTCCAAAGACACCACTAACCCTGCATGAATTGAGAACAGGACTGGGAGGGCAGCCTTGGTCTTTTTGTTCTAGGATTGTAAAACTCCTACTGTCTAATTTTTGCTACCAATACCTTAATGAATGAGAAAGACCAAGGACAAAATCTCCTCCGATCCTCAAGGACAAGGAACTACTGACTTCAAGGACAAGGAACCACTTTGCTCTCATTACTTTTAAAATCTTCAACTACTCCTGGATAAATATAATCCTTTAAATCTTTAGCTAATGTAGAGGGACAGGACAGGGCAGAAAATAGTCAAAGGCCTTTTGTTCCATGGGGGCCTTGAGCTCGATTCTCTACTTGCAGACATTTCATTACCTGACCATCATCACTTTTTGTTCCAGGTAATTTACTTTTATCTATAGATTTTCTCCAAGGGATAGATTAGGATATGGTTATGAAATTATTGCTGCCAATTGTGCTCACTTTTCCTTTCCTTTTTTTCTTCTTTTCCTTTCCTTTTCCCTTTCTTTTCCTTTTTCCCTTCCTTTCTCTTTCTTCTTTTCCTTTCCTTTTTCTTTTCCTTTCCTTTTTTCTTTCCTTTCTCTTTACTGTTTCCTTTCCTTCCCTTTTTCCTTCCTTCCCTTTCCTTATATACACATGGGGGGAGGGGGCTGGGAAATAAGGCGCAGTCCTCACCATCCCAGAACACAGGATTCATCCAAATTTTTGTTGTGATGCCAGAAAATCATACTCATCAGCAGTAAGCAATTCTCTTTCATCTTGGAAATAATGCTTTAGGCCACATATTGAGAAGGAGGATTCCTGATGGGTTCTGATAGCAGCGAATAAATTTTACCAAATGAAAGATTCCAGCTTAGAGAAAAATCTCTAACAGGGGGGCAAGTTACGTATTTATATTTTCTGCAAAATTAATATCCATAATGAAACAACACCTATACAACAACACCTATACAAATATCTGTATTGACCCCCCCCAAGCACACGCACTCCCCCCCCAACAGATTCACGTGCCAAGCAACAGCGAGAGAGGGAAGTCTTGGGGTTGAGTCTCTTCTACACTGTGTTCCAGTGCTCATCCGTGCCCTTTTATCCACCATGATTAGAACAATTTAGAAGCGAGGCCAGTTGCTCCTTTGTGAGAACTTCACTTAGGAAATCAGAGAGGACTTCGAGCAGATTTTGACCGGTCCAGTCAGGTGGGATAAAAGGGAGCAAGGCCCTTGTGATAATCTTGCCCCAGGCTCATGACCCCTCTTTCCTCTCACTTTTAGCTGGGTAGTTTTGAATGCAGCCATTTAACTACAGTTTAAGATATACCTTTGCTCAATTGTTTGTTTACTGGTTTCTAATCTCATTATGCACATTATTAAGTTGAAATTTGGGACACTTTTCCAACAGTGATGATCTCAAAGTCTAGTATTCCCCAGGAGGATCTTCCTTTTCTTTGAAACCACTTGGAAACATTGGGAGTGCTGTTAGGAAGGAAAGAAAGAAAGAAAGAAAGAAAGAAAGAAAGAAAGAAGGAAGGAAGGAAGGAAGGAAGGAAGGAAGGAAGGAAGGAAGGAAGGAAGGAAGGAAGGAAGGAAGGAAGGAAGGAAGAAAGAACATAACCGTCTACATGCCTACATTTGGCTGTCTGCATACGTGTTTTTACAGGCACACATATTAAGTGTGAAAGCAACCTAGAAGTGGTTTTTTTCCCAAGGGAGGGGCAGGAGAAAGGAAAGAAGCTTCTTTTAGGGGCTGCTGATGCGTCAACCAGGCTGCAGGGGCTTCGAGGGCTGCTGCTCCTCTTCTGCCATTAGCCGGACCCCGCAGCTTTCAACTTGACCTTGGCCTCTAGTCAAGTTTAACCAGTATCTTCTATCTAGAGGAACGTTGAATCTTCCGCCTGCGCGAAGGGGATGAAGAAGACTAGGGGCTCCTGTTCTGTGCAGGATAGTTGCCTTCGATCCCGGCTGGCTTGCAATGGAAGGAACGGCGGTTCCCCAGTTGGTCAGGGACAGTGAAAGCTTCCCTCTATCTTCCGTGGAATAATGGAAAGATGTCGAAGCTCTTATTTTTCCAAGGCTCAAGACTTTTGAGAAGGGAAGGAAGGGAAGCGGGCGGGCGGGGAGGGGGGATTGAAAATATGCTAGGAATAAATATTTGCCTTTGGCCATGAGAAAGAATGCGGAAAAAGATAATCCAGGAGAGGTTGGGACTGGAGGGGAAAGAGCCCTTTATGGCTACAATTAAAAGAATTCGCTGAAATATTGTTCAGGGACAAATTCCCTGGATTGCATACCATTCTCAGCAAAGGGCTGGCGAGACTGGGGGGCCCCGGAGAACTGACAGATCAGTTCCTTCCTTACAGACCAGGAGGGGGGGAAAAACCCCGCTGAACAATGCAGAGTTTAAAATGCCAGCCAGAGAAAATAAGTGTGGTGACTCCCACAGTTAGCCATTCCTTAGTATGACCATCAAAAATTAAAGCAACTCCCCAATAATAAACAAAACGCCACCACGAAGCTTTTCCCCTTCTTTAAAGAGTAGTGAACAGGGCAAATTTCTGACAGGTCTCATTCAGTAACGACATCACCTTTAATTTACTTGTTTACAAGGAATGTGTATCCTCAATAGCTCTCTGTTTACAGTACACATTTCCTTGTATAATTTCTTCGAATACAGGCACACCTTCACAGACAACAGGGTTTTTTAAATAGAAAAAAACAGTGTTAAAGTTGCAGCTTCAGCAGCATTTTCTTGGTTTGTATTAATTTTTTATTGAATATGTTTAGATTAACATTAGTGGTGGTGGTAGTAGCAGCAATATTAATTCTGCTACTATTAGGAAACCTCGGTAGACACTCATAGGCAATAAATTTTCCCAGTTGTTGGTTTTGTTTTTGTTTTTATAGTAGAAGATGATTCAAGCAAAAATTACAGGCTCTGCGTTTTACTGTGGTAGGGACGAGTTAACCCCTTGTTTTCTGAACTCTGACAAAGCCAATCTACAACCTGCACTTCTAATGATTTTCTCTGGAGAGGGGTAAAATATTGATGTAAAAGAGAACGGTAACATTCTCTATAATTTTTGGAAAGTAAATCAGGCCTGCAGAAGAAAGTGTGTGCCATTAAGCTTTTGCCAAAGCATTGCCATGTCCTTGTGGCCTGAAAGTAGTTATTTCTTTCTTTTTAAAATGTGGTTCTGGTAAATGTAACTGTAATCAGAACAAAGCTAGATGCTTCTGCAATTCCGGTAGGTAAGAAGATATCAATTTGTCGAGTGAGTCGGGGTGGGCGGAATGGAGGATCTAAACAAAACAAAACATCCCTTTCCACCCCCACCCCCCAAAAAAAATCTACCACCAAGTATATCAGCAAGGACGAGTTAGCGAAAGTTTGACATCAGGACCGCGGATCTCCTGCTGAAAAAAATGCCCCATAGGCAATGTACTGAAGAGAGGGGAGAGGGAGGGGAGAGGAGACAGGCATACTTTGGAGGGGGGAGAGAAATACCTGTTCTTAAGCACCCCCGTTCGTGCCTCTCTTGACCCACAGAGTCTTGAGTGGAAGGGGCAGCCGCGTGCCAGTGCCGTCCGCGTGCAGGAATTCCAGCCCCAGCGCGATTAGAACATTATTGAATTATCTGCACTTTATTCCTCTGATGATTATCATCTGCTTTGCATATCACGTGGGGGATGCTCAGCCAATGGGAGCCAGCCTGGCACGACACTGGCGCGTCAGTCCTGGTCAACTCTGAGAGATTGAATATCTCTTTTTTCAGTCTTTGGGGCTTTTAAAAAAGAGCCACTGGTCTCAATGCGGATCGGGCTATGACAGCCTCCGTGCTCCTCCATCCTCGCTGGATCGAGCCGGTCATGTTTCTCTACGACAACAGCCTGGAAGAGATCAACAAGAACATGGAAGCGGGGTTCCACGCGGCAGCCGCGGCCGCGGCTGCAGGCACCAACTTCGTGGCGGCCAACCAGTGCCGGAATCTGATGGCTCACCCAGCCTCGCTGGCCGGTCCGGGCAGCGCCGCCGCCGCCGCCGCATATCCGTCGAGTGAAGCGCCCAGCGCCGCCGGAATGGCAGAGACCGGGGCAGCTGTCAAGCAGTGCAGTCCCTGCTCGGCCGCCGTGCAGGGCTCATCGGGCCCCGCCGCCCTGCCCTACAGCTACTTCAGCAGCGGCTATTTCCCCTGCAGCGTCAACCACCACCACCACCACAACGCCTCGTTCAAGTCCTGCGCCCAGCCTGCCTCCTCCTCCTCCTCCTCCTCCTTCGCCGACAAGTACATGGAGACGTCGGTGGCGGCTTCCAGCGAAGATTTCCCCTCGCGCGCCAAGGAGTTCGCCTTTTACCAGGGCTACGCCGCCGGACCTTACCAACCCATGCCGGCGGGTTACCTGGATATGCCGGTGGTGCCCGCGCTCGGCGGCCGCGGCGAGCCCAGGCACGATTCCATGCTGCCCGTGGAAGGCTACCAGCCCTGGGCCATCCCTAACGGCTGGAACGGGCAGGTCTATTGCCCCAAGGAGCAGAGCCAGCCTCCCCACCTGTGGAAATCCGCTCTGCCGGGTAAAGCACCTGCGCGGCCCTTCCCTTCCCGCGGAGTATGCGTGTAGCACCCGAAGTAGCTCTGCAGCCCAAATGTCAAAGGGCGGCCGCTGCTTCGGGGTCTCCTCGCTCCCCGTCCCCGAATCGCCTGCCATTCCCTTCGTTCTGAGCCCACGAGGGAAATGGAGTCCCTTCTGCCCTTCTGTGCTTTCTGCCCGGTCAGGTAAGGTCGGGAGAAGACTTGAGGTTTCGAGGCCCTTGGCGAGTCTGGTGGGTCTGGGGCCTTCCTCAAGTTGTCTGGACTCTGAGTTGTGAGTCTCGGGGGGGGGGGGTGTCACCACACGTTCCCATTCCCGCACCCGGTGCCACAGCTATTGCCCAGACAAGGCTTTCTTCTCTCAGGCACGGATGCCAAGGGGTCTGAACCAGAGGGTTCAGTGGAAAATCAGACATCTTGATCGTGCAAATAACTGAGCTTTCGACTCTTGTTCCCATTTTCACCCAATTTTCAGCAAGAATTTTTTTTTAATGTCTGTCAGGTTAATAATAATAATCAGCACAGCAGTAGTAGCAGTCCTCTTAGGTAAACTCCCAATTTCTTATTAAATCATGACTCTCAGAAATAATATGATTATTTTGATTATTTCACATAGTTTCTGCCTTCTGCACATGGGTGCTCTAACAGCCATCTTAAATTAGAGTTTCCATTACTTTTGTCTAATGGTGTGCTTTATTTTCCTTTCCAGCTTACCACCCTCTCATTAACAATCTGGGCATTTGGATTTATTTGTATTGTTTAAGCCATTTATATAGCTACCCATCTCATAACAGTGACTCTTTGAGTTGTGCTGTCATCAGGATGCTGGTCTCCATTCTTGCTGTCCTGACTACCCCTCAAGAAAGATATTGCAGCCTCCCCCCTTTTATTCTGACATCAAAATGTAGCTATCAGTTCTGGTGGCTCCACTGCTAGATTATGTGGGTCAGCCCCTCCAGGACTCCCACTGCATTTTGCAGCTGTACTGAAGTTAGATGCCAGTTGTCTTCATTGTGAGAACAAATGCAAGGATAGTGTATTGGTTTTCTTTGTATGTGCCCTAAGAGACAATTAGGCAAGGAGCAAAAAGAGACTGTTGAGCACAAAAAGTTAGTTGAAAAATACTTTTTGATTCACAAGGTCTCAGTTGCCACCCTGTAGGTTATGGCAACTGTATATGATTTTCCTTATGTTATAAGCCAAGAAGTTTACAAGCAGTATTACTAGTCCTAGAGAAGAAATTCCTTACCTGGAGAATTTGTGCAAATGTTGATTTGCTTAACCCAGCCAGCTTACAAAAGGATGGTCTGTTGATCCATAGAACTGATATTTACAATGTGTTTAAGGATTGTGAATAATAATAGCACCTGCCTTCCTGTTTTTGGTTTTCTGTTCTAGATGTGGTTTCACATCCTTCCGATGCCAGCTCCTACAGGCGTGGAAGGAAGAAACGAGTGCCTTATACAAAAGTTCAGTTAAAAGAACTGGAGAGGGAATATGCTACAAATAAATTCATTACCAAGGACAAGAGAAGAAGGATATCGGCTGCTACAAATCTCTCAGAGAGGCAGGTCACAATTTGGTTCCAAAATAGAAGAGTGAAAGAAAAAAAAGTCATCAACAAATTGAAGACAAGCAGTTAATGGATTTAATAGAAATGTAGCTGATTTGAGGCCTCAAAATTAATTTTTTCCCCGCCTGGCCCAATTTAAAATACTAATGAAAAATACAAAATAATAAACTTTTTCTTTATTAAAAAAATCCCTTTCTGTCTTTGGATAGATGGTTTTTGAACAACTATGATTATTAGACGCCTTTTAAGACGCTCTCCTGAAAATCCAAAAGGCACCACTGCAGGGACTGATTTATAAAATCCAGATGGACCAGGGATATTGCAGTTCAATTTTTAAAAGATAACATATTGTTGAAAACAGTGTAAGTATTATTTGTGACTATTTTAGAATGCTTTTGGATTATAATTGGGAAGATTTTTTTTAAAAAAATATACACACACAAACATACAAGTATTCCATTGCTTATATTATGATCCCAAAAAACACGTCAAATAGTAAATTTGGTGCAGTAAAGAATGTACAGTTGCTGTTCATTTAAGCAATTTTTTTTTTCTTTTAAAGGAAGGTACTGAGTAAAGATTTTGGCAGACAGCAATGAAACAACTTTTATGTAGGATTAATCTTGAGTTAAAAGCAAGATAAACTGCTAGAATTTTTTTTGGGAAAAGCTGTTAGCATATTTTTCAATAACTCATTTCATCATGCATAAATTCAGTGAAAAAATGGGATTTTCTCTAGTTTTGTAAAGAAACTTTATACATTTCAAGGTCAATGACTAATTATCAAGCGATAATTAATTACATTAATTAAATATCAAATACCATACATTATTCTTTTAAAATATGTGACACAGATAAAAACTGGCAGCACAGCCCTATTATTTTGATGAAAAAGTTGTTTTTTAGAAGACAAATATCTCCAAGAAGCCCAGAGTGAAAATTGTGTCTTTCCCACAAGTGTTTTGATTTCTATGCCTATATTTTGATCTATAAGTAAATAGTTTTCTATCTTTGTTTTACAGTTATAAGGCTGCATTAGAAATACGAATTCATTTTACATCTCTCCCCCCAATAAATCAATTATTTCAACCAGCACATTCTATGCTTTTCCCTGCTCACTAGATGACACAGTACTATCCTGTAAATAATAATAATTAAAAAAAAATTCACTGTGAAAATGTATTTCTGCACCCCTATTTTTTATATTTTTACCGAAAATTAAAATCTAAAATCTATAGATAGATACTACCTGTTAATAAAATAGTCACTATAATAAAAGACTGATTAAATCCTTATTTATTTCTTCCATTGCTATATAAGTCTTGTGAAAACTGGGATTCCTGGTAGATGTTTCTTAAATCTAATACTTTTTTAAAAATGCTACATTGCCTAACCAGAGCACAAATACAAAAATATTAAATTGTCAGATATTTTGAAATGGTGGGCGAGGTGGGGGGAAGAAATATAAAAACATGGTCTGAATACCTACCTCTTCCACAATGAAAAATAGTTAAGATTGAAAATGTAAGGACTGCTTATATTTATGGTCTATTAACCAAACGGGCTAAATGTTGGAGCGGTTGCAGGTGGATTTTAGTACTGGTGAAATGAAATGAGTAGAAATACTTCAAACCTTGACCTTGATGGAGTGGGGGAGGGAGGAGACAGGCAATTTGTGACCTTGACTTCTGAAAGCTCATGACTAGTCTTCTTCTGGATTAGTAGATCAAGGGCGCCACCTCGTGTCCCTACTTCAGGTCTGTTGGCATTAGAAGTTATATTCAGGAGTCCTAGAAAAATCAAGCAAGAAGGATCATCTGGCAGGTTCCTCTTCACCACTATTGCAAGGTTTCTCTTGGTCAGGCTCTCATCAATTGACTTGATTTGGATGATAGCTTGCTGTGTTCTGGTCCCTAGCTCATTGCCCTCTCTGCTACTCTAGAATTGGAAGGCCAGAACCAGGGAACGTCTGTGAAAATGTCTCTGCAGTACCCTGGGGACAACTTTAAAGGCACAGAAATAGGAAAGTGTGTGCTAACAGCAAAATATCACAAGCTACTTCAAGTAGTGATTTGCTTAGATGACACCAAGAGAGGTTCTCTCTGTACATATATGTATTGCATCCCTAGGATGGTTCCATAATTTTATTCACCTCGAAGGTGTCACAAAATCATTACTCACAGTCATCTTCAAAGCAGAATCAAAGCTGTACAATATGCTAAGTGAGATAATTTGAGAAAAGGAGGAAGAATTATAGGAACTTATTAAATGTCTACATATCATAGAGAGACTTGTTTATAATAGCTTATGACACAAGAAAAATGATAAAATCTTTCTTTGGTTAGCACTTTCTATCTCTTCCTTTTTCCTAACTGGTAAATAAATAGGGTTCTCTCTTGTTGTAAAAACAAAGTTGGTGGAAACGTGAAACTGCTAATACATTTTCAGGAAAGTGCATGAAGATAACAGAGATAACTAAATGAATCTGGTGAGTTTCTTTTCAGAAATGTAAAATTCAAAAGTTTTATTACTGTGTTGACAAAATACCTAGCAATTCAGTATTCTATTTCCTTTCATCTTTTTTTAAGATTACTTCACCTGCCTATGACAAGTTACCAAAATGGAAATAATCCAAGTAATGTTTCCTGCCACCATATTCAAATTTTAAAATATTCAGTTGTAGAAGAAGTATGGGACTAAGCACTTGGAGAGCTCTGACTATATTGTTTTATTTATTAAAAGCTTTCCATTATTTTTCTTTATGGTATATGATAAAATTTTCTGTTGCCCTTTAAAGAAAATAAAAAATCAAGCAGGAATATTTTCTCTGAATTTTCTCTGTATTTTTAAAACACTAAGTAGTGCTTTAAAACACTAAAATATAATACTAGGAATCAGTAAAAAGTAAAATCCTTTATCTATGAATGTAAAATGTAAAGGCAGAACATAAATTATAGTTTGGAATAGAATGTTTTTTGCGGGGGCTGTATGTGAATTGAAGGCCTTTGGAGATTGCTGGGGCTTTAAGTTACAATTCCTGAGAATAAGAGATCTCTCAAGGGCATCTCATAGACAGAATCTGCTAGAATCTCAATTCCAGCAATTGAGAAAAAAACAGTCCTCATTGTGATTATCCCCCCCATCAGCTTATTTATTGAAGTGCATGTGTTCATAATTTTTCTAATATATTCAAAATCCAACTTCCTAGACCAGTGCAAACAGGTATTCGGGACTCCTTGAACGCCCTACCCACTCTACCTACAACTCTGTTCTGCAACTGACCTTTTCCAGGGCTCTCTTGAGCCATTCCCTATGTGCATATAAGACAAACAAATGTTTCTTGGCCATGTCCTTCTGTTCTGTTGCCTAGATTCCTTGCTTTTATCTCATCACCAGTTGTACTACTAAGCTCCATCTTTGGTAAAATAGCATTTTCCACCTTATGCTGAAGGTGTGCAAAATCTGTTGTCCTTTCATACCCATTACCTTGGAGGGGTCATCATTGGTTTGGGGTGTGTCTGGGAACAGAAGCAGGGTGGGGATTGGCATTAGGGACAGCAAATGCCATGCTAGAATAATTGGATTGGTGGAGAGGACTTCAGTTCAGGAATGGGCAATGGCTTTAGGCAGAGGACAAAGTGAGTCCAGATAATTCCTTGAATTACTCCTAACCACCTTTTGATTCAGAACCCAGGTCTTCACATTTGAGGCATAAAGAGGTAACTGTTTTCTCTGTATCCATAACTAGGCCTAAGTGATTGTACCCAGTGCTGCTCAGTGCTATTGCTTGTGTTTGTAGCCTCCACTTCAAAGATTTTAAAAATTGTGTTTCTGAAGTTAAATCTTTTCGCAAGCTCAGATAGAGTGCAGTGATCTTAACTGTTAGAAGTCTGCTGGACAATTACCACTTTACATGTCTGCGCATGCTAGTGTTTGTGTGCAATGTGGTGTGCAAACAATATGTTTGCGTTATAAAGGGATCCTATGTATCCTGCAGTGACTTAGCTGTTAAAACTAGGTAAAATCATATCCACCCCGGGCCACCCCAACGATGCCCTTGACGTGATGACCCGGTGTCTGGAGGCCGTGAGGGTCTGGATGGGGAGGAACAGACTCAGGCTCAACCCATCCAAGACCGAGTGGCTGTGGTTACCGGCACCTCGGCATAGTCAGCTGATTCCATCGCTGACTATAGGGGGCGAAACATTGGCTCCCTCAGATCGGGTACGCAACTTGGGTGTCCTCCTGGATTCACGGCTGACACTGGATGATCAGTTGGCGGCCGTGACCAGAGGGGCGTTTTATCAGGTTCGCCTGATTCACCAGTTGCAACCTTTTCTGGACCGGGACGCCCTACGCACGGTCACTCATGCCCTTGTCACCTCCCGCCTGGACTACTGTAATGCTCTCTACATGGGGCTCCCCTTGAGGAGCACCCGGAGGCTCCAGCTGGTCCAAAATGCAGCCGCGCGGGCGGTGTTGGGGGGGACTCGACGCTCCCACGTGACACCGCTGCTGCGCGAGCTGCATTGGCTGCCTGTGGCCTTCCGGGTGCGCTTCAAGGTGTTGACTATCATCTTTAAAGCGCTCCATGGCATCGGACCCGGATACCTTCGAGACCGCCTCCTGCCGCAGATTACCTCCCATCGACCTGTACGCTCCCNGGTTATTCCAGCTTGCAGGACTGGCCTAGGGTAATTTTTAGAGGGGTTTTAATTATATTTTAATTGGACAATGTTCAAATATTTCTTTTAATTAATTTTAAATTTGTAATTGTTATTTATGTATTTTAATTGATTGTCAGCCGCCCTGAGTCCGCGAGGAGAAGGGCAGGATATAAATCCAAATATAATAATAATAATAATAATAAAAAAAAATCAACCAGAAGGTAGGCAGTTTGTCACCCAAGTACAGGGTGAGCTCCCATTCTTAGTTCCTGCCAAGCTAGCAGCTTGAAAGCATGCAAACGCAAGTAGATAAATAGGTACCACTTTGGTAGCAAAGCAACAGAGTTTCATGCGCCTCAGTGTATAGTCATGCTGGCCACATGACCCCAGAAGCACCTTCAGACAATGCTGGCTCCCTCAGCTAGGAAATGGAGATGAGCACCACTCTCTAGAGTTGGACATGACTACACAGGGGAAACTTTTACCTTTTTAATACTAATCTTAAGCAAATGCAGTACTTTGTTATATAGATTGGAATTTACATATCTTATAATACTCCCTGCATTGACAAACCATCTTCCTTCTATTGCATATCTGAAAATATAATACATGTTGCCTTATAGGGGGAAAAGGGTTAAATTATAGGATGCTACTGAACATACTACACATTGTATACGACATGCTATATTTATTTATCATATTTAGAGACTGCCAGCAACTACAGCAACTCTGGGCAGTGTACAAATAGATATGCTATATATGTCATACAACAAGCCAGAGTTTATGTATGCATCATGCTATGGAATACCTCTTCCAGCGTTGAGAGGGCAAGCTTTGTCTTTAAACAGAGAGCAAACATGAAGCTTTCTAGCTCTGAAGATGTCTCCTAGTTGGGTAATGAAATATCTGGAAATAAATAACCAGGCTCGGAGAGCACCCAGGGCTCCTCATCTCAGCCCTGAGCTACAAATATTATCTTCTACTATACGCTACAGGTAATCCCAATTTACAACCATTTGTTTAGCGACCATTCAAAGGTACAATGGTAGATAAAAAGTGACTTGTGACCATTTTTCACATTTATGACCCTTGCAGGATCCCCAGGCTCACATGATCAAAATTCAGATGCTTGGCAATTGGTTCATGTATTTTATCACTGAATTTCCTATCAAGGATTATTAGAAGAAATTAACAGAACTCTTCAGATGTGCCTCCTAAATTTCAGAATTTGATGGAATTTTTCCTCTTCTTCCTCCTGTTACCATGAGCATTCCTCAGTGTGGTTCACCACTTAAATACTCCATATTTAGACAGCAAATTGCATGTGCACGTGCGTGCACGCGCACACATATACACACAGATTATATATAAATTTTCCATAATTGTATCTGAGATCATACAGTTCTTGTAGCTTCTTTTTTGATATAAATAATCTAGTTAGATTGGTTTTGTTTCTCAGCATATCTCCTTGAAGTAATTCCAAAAGCAGAAATTAAAGATCAAGATACAGAGTGGTTTTCTTTTTCAGCCTCAGATATATAAAGGTTTTGCTATTATGGTATACATTCAACAGACAGATTCTACTGCCTTTTCCTCTAAACCAGTGTTTCTCAGCCTTAGCAAATTTAAAATGTCTAGATTTCAATTCCAGAATTCCCCAACCACTGAGAGTTGAAACCCAGACATCTTAAAGTTGCTAAGGCTGAGAAAGACTGTTCTACACCAAAGTTTGTTTTTCCAACCCGTTGCCCTTTAGTCTGCTAACTTGGAATGATAGAAGTTTTAATTTAATATGTTCAATGAACACCAGATTGGAAAAAGTTAGCTTATACTAAAATTTGGGAGCTGTGAACTAGATGTGCTCACAACTAACCCCATTATCTTATAAGGACTTATTACAGATAATGCAATTCAGAGATCACAACTACAACTTCCAAACAAATAACAAAAATAGCATCAATGTTTAGTAGAAAAGGTTATTTGACAAATCAAGTTAGATGAATGGTGCTAGTTCCTTTTTTGTTTTAAATTCATTATTTCACATTCAGTAGCTATACCGTATGTATACCGTAATGTTTTGACCTGTCAAGAAAAATTCATCAATTTTCCTATATAAAGCATATACCTAATCTTTTTCTGTGGAGGAAGATAAAAAGTTCCTAATGTTTATTATTTTAATTTAGATTTTAAATGTTGGTATTTATATTTCTTAACGTAAACTGCTGTTGTATATCTTATTTTCTTTTTTTCTTCTCATTTGGACTAAAAAATATGTGTGTAGTATTGCTTTACTGGGCACATATACACTAATGAAATTTGTTCACAAGCACAGATATATTTCTTGACTTCATAGCACATTGCCATGGATCATTTTCCAAATAAGATGCTATAGTTGTGAATTCTCATATATCTAGTTAAACTGACCCAGAGTAACCTCTAGATTAAAGATTTTTCCCTCCTTATTCTAAATAGACTTAAGATCAATTTCTAAAGAACTGAATCTTGACTTAATTCCTATCCTTTGTTTCTTCTTTTACTACTTTTACTACTCCTCACTCTCCAAAGGAAACATTTGTAGTTACAGAGAATGTTCAACTTGTTTTTAATTAGGAAATAAAATAAATGTTGACTAAACCATTGTATTATAAGAAGTTCTAGGTAGCAAAGAGGTGTTTAATGGCTGGAGGAAAATTATTTAACAGGTTGGGTAACTCTCAACTGCTACAGATCCTTGAAAATTACAGGCCTCCCATTTATCTGGAATTATTATCTGGCATGAATATCTAATTCCTTCTCTTATTAAAAGTATCGTTTTAGAAGCCTTTGAAAAAATAAGCTTTTTTTTAAAGACAAAATATGTTTTGTTTGAAAATAATGTACATTTAAGCTATCTCTCCATTTTAATTCATAGAAATAAAATGTTTTAAATTTGAATTTATATTTATTTTTAATACTGAAAAAAATAATTCTCAGCAAAAGGAGTTTTTCCAAAGAGTATACCCGAGAGCTGTTTTTACGGTATGTGTCTTTAAATATCCTCCAGTTCTCAAATATTTAGCATTTAGCCCCTCAGCTGGAATCTATCTGTTATGCTTTACTGGACAAAAGTTTTGTATGGATAGATGGATGAGATAGATGATAGATAGAAGATATTTAGATATTTAGATATTTAGATATTTAGATAGATAGATAGATAGATAGATAGATAGATAGATAGATAGATAGATAGATAGATAGATAGATAGATAGATAGATAGATAGATAGATAGATAGATATTGATAGATGGATAGATGGATAGATGGAGAGATGGAGAGATGGAGAGAGAGAGAGAGAGAGAGATGGAGGGATGGAGGGAGACAGAGACTCTACAACTCTACATGGTGCATTTGTGAGCTCCAAATATTAATGAAACTTTGGAGGTGCATCTATTTTTTCTGGAAAAAGTGTTATAAGTGACAGAGGGCTCTGAATGAATTTCATCCCAGAAAGGAGGAGAGTACTGGGAACAACCGGTCAGGGCTGAGACATTAGGAGCGCCTTAGAACGGCAGAAGTCCAGCGGCTCATTCTGCAGTGTTGAAAAAGTCCCCAAAGAGCGCCGCGTCGCCGAAAATAATCCACTCTCTCCCTCAAAAGAGACCACGTCTCTACTCTCACCCTCCCCTCCCACCCATACATTGGTCTGGACCTATGTTCGCCCTCCGTCCTCTGAGAGCTTTTCGGGGAAATGAAGACGTCTGAAGGGACCCATTAAGAACGAAGGCTTCTAGCCCAACTCTAGATCTATATTTCCCCTTTCTTCCTTTTCCGGGAAGCAGCCCTTCCTAGACCATTTGCCTGGGGTTGCGGGTATCCGATTCATGGAATTTACAGGCTCTGGAGGGCGGGAGCGGGGGGCACAACATCTCCAGGCGCTGGTGAAGTCGACCAAATATGGCGCTAAGGAAAACTCAGGGCCGCTGCCTTCCCTTCCCCTGGTTTCCGACGAGAAGTCCCCAAAGAGAGCATCCTTCTCCGCCCTCCCTCTCCCTCCCTCCCTCCCCCTCCCTTCCCGTCTCTTCCTGCGGCGTGAAAAAAAGGAGCCCCTTTTCGACGTAGTAAAAAGGTCAAGTCCTACGACGCGCGATCCACGGTCATTACTGTACCCTGACCCCTGGTGAATCGGGGAAGCAGCGCCTGGGGATCTGGCCAGGAAAAGCAGCGGTGCTTTCGAGACGGAGACCGAGACCGGGGAACAGAAAGGGGAGGGGAACAGAAACAGGAGATTCGTGGGATTACATAACCCTTGAATCTGATTTCCCGGACTTCGTTCAGCTTAATCATCTCTGCCGCCGGCTGTTTAAGCAGCAGGAACGAGAAAGAAGCCGCCAACGAGCCAAGCGGTTGAGGAAACGTTTGGCCTCAAGTTCAGGAAAAGCGAACCGGAGAGCCGCGGGCTTGCTGAGCGTCGGCGAAACCGGTGCCGGCACGTCGCCTCCTGCAGAACCGGCTTCGGTTCTTGAAATGGGGAGGCGGCTCTCTCGCCTCGGACCAGACAATCTCCCTGCCGGCCAAGTCCCCCAGCCCGGATGTTCTGCGCCCCGGACACTGGATCCAGGAGACTGGGGTAAGAAAAGAGCACGTGAACCTCCAGCCACCGAGTGTGAATAAATGTTGCACGGCTAAGGCGATTCAGAGGCCTCGTGCCCGCTGCGCCAGGCCGCAGGGATGCCATTTAAACTGTCTTAAACATAGCTTTCTGCGTCTCGGTCTTATCCTACTGTGTGGTGTTTTTTCCTCACAGTCTCCCAAATAGGTTGGTAAAGCATCTCAAAAATATGTTAGGGCGCTTAGGCCCTGCAGAGGAGGATGATGATGATGATGATGATGATGATGATGATGATGATGATGATGATGATGATGATGATGATTCAGCATTCCTCTACAACAAGAATCCTCACAAACTCCCTACTTCCACCCTGCGGTAAAAAAAAACACCACCCACTCACTTTGCAGGGAATAGCCTTATAAGAATAGATTGGGGGAAAGCCACGTTAATTTTCCAGGCTTGGCTTATAAACAAAAATGCATTTAAGAGGTGGAAGGGGGGAGGGATGTGTCGTAGCAGGCAGAAATTAATGATGCATGCAATATTTTCCACTTGGCCTTGGAACAGCACTTACTTCATCCCCTTATAGGCCAATCTATTTTCTGTGGACTGGAGCGAAAGGAAGTTTTTCCAAAGGAGAAGAGCATCTGTTCATTTCCTGCAGCTGTTCATATCATTTATCTTGAAGCAGCATTGGGAGGGGGTTTAAAAAAAAAATTGTCACACTTCCACCCTAATCATTTTTCCTTTTAATCATTAGCCTTTATTTCCTTTGGAATTCAAGGGATATCCCACAGGGCCTACTTGTAGTTTTAAAGTGTTTCTATTAGCAGTCAGATTTCGTTGCAAATACCAGATTCTTTGCTGTGCACTAGAATTAAATGGCTTTGGTTTGTCTAAATCTAATTTACATGAACAAAATAAGTACTTCTAAATCAAGGCAGGCAGGAGGAAGATAGAAGGTGGGCTGTAACGGAGAAAGTAATCAGTGCAATCTCTCCACTTGGTTTTATCCTTCTGGTCATTTCTCAGGCGCTTCTGATATCAATGATGAATTAGACTCTAATGCATCATTAGTGGATGCGCACCCTCCACAAGGCCAAAAATGGGGACTGATAATTTGGTCTTCCAGTGCAGCATCAGAACAACCTAGGGATTCTTTTTAAATACATTTTAAAATACATTTAAAATGCCAATGTATTTCAGACTAAATTACAATCTGGATCTGCCCTAATACTCCTACTAAATGAAACTATATGGTAATCCAGTTCAACTCTAAGACTATCCATGTTTAGCAGGAGTACTCCAGTAATTATTTGTGGTGGAAGTTACCTCAGACTGACATGAGACCAGAAGGGCATAAAGGAGGCTTTGCCTGAATTCAGCCACTCAGCCAAATGGCTCCATTAATCTGGATCTTATCCCTGCTTTGCTTCTCCTGTTTCTGAAGTGGACACTGCAAAATACAACTCTGATATAATTTGTCATCATACCAGCCATAGAACTATTATTTCTTGCCATTGAACCTTATTTATACCCCCATCTATTCTGCAAATAATAATGATACCGATCATTGATGCAAATAACATGGAAAGGTAATAACCATACGTCGTTTTCGCTTCTACACAGAATTAGCTAGTGGGCTGGAGGAAGAAAGGAAGTTTATGCTGAAAGTAAAATATTTGCAGATCGTATCAACCATATTAGGAAGATGCTTTAGGAAGATGGAAAAAAATGTACTTTTCTTCCCTTCTTAACCCAGGTAATAGCAATAAGCAGCAAGCACCAGACCCACCTTTGTCTAATTAGTAGGTTTATTATCCAACATGAAACTCGGTTTTAACATTATTAAATTAAATTCTTACAGTGAATTTCAGGGAATTCGGGGAAGGTTCATAAGACTGAATGACCCAATAGGAATACAGTTGCTTTAAACCCTTTTGGTACAATGTTGTGGTTTGTGGTTTAGTCTGGTTGAGAAAGATACCACTGAAGCATATAATTTGGATATCCAGATGTTTTCTGACATATAGACTACAGGGCTACTAAGAAACTGGATGCAAGATATGTATGATTGATTATGGGGGGATATGTAAAGTTATTTTTAGAATAATTTGTAGTATCGAAGAAAGCAAGTTCTTGTGTGCTTGGTGCTATAGAAAAATAGAATATAATAAAATGAATGCAATAGAAAATATTATAACTGGAAATCCACTTCTGCAACAGTTTAAGCAAGCACCTATATTATTTTGTATGGATTATATAGGGAGATGATTCTAAATAAAAATTGCAATAGCAATTTTTAGCTGTAGCTGCATCTGTAGTTACAATAAGTAGAATGAATTATCCTGGTTTTCTTTGGATTTTAAATAAGAATTTCATTGGTAAGATTAATGAAAAAAAGAGGGGGAAGAAAATGTATTATTTCTATATTTTGTTTTATTTTTAAGAAGATGTGATCATTGCAGGAAAGAGTTTTATTTTTATGAATTTCCTTGATTAACAAACCTGAGGTCAAGTTCAAGGCATCACCTGTGTCAATACATCTAAATATGTCAGACTTGGAATGTTGTCCATTGATTGTTTCAGTTGTTTAGAAACTTGGGACAGCTTTCCCCCCCCCTCAACCAGACAGAAAAGTTATAGCCTTTAATTGTTGGGAAGAGGGGGGTGTATCCCACTTGTTGCAGAACCCATTCCTGGATTTTTATTTAGGAGTGTCTCAGTAAAATGATTCTTTAAAGTTAACTTGGAGGCCACTCTGGATTTTATTGTTTGAATGCAACAAATTCTCAAGGCAGAAATGGAGATATCACGATCTTTTGAAAAAAGGCGGTTTGATATATAGTATTGCAGCCAGGAAAGATTGGAAGTTCTGTTGTATGTATTAATAATTATATTCAGTTGGTGCCGCTTAACTTTCACTTGAATGTGGAAAATATTCTATATAACAATGAATTGCCAAAATACTATTTTTTTCATCAAAGAAAGTCCTAGAACTGGATTGGGTCCTGGGATGACTTGAGAGATCGGGAAGGGTTTCTATTGAGCAAGCTCATGAAAATTACCCTCCACTTGAATTTTACCAATGAAAAAATTGGGAAAGGGGGAAGACAGAACTGACATGGAATTTTGTATTAAAGACTTACAGTCCACTTTATTTCTATTACTTAAAATTAACTCCAGGTTTAGAATATTTAATTTTGAATTTAAGTAAGTAAGGAATGTACTTGCACCAGTTTGATAAACTTAAGGGGTTAAGTAAAAAATGAAGTTGAGTCAAAACAAAGCTTACTATTTTCTCAGCCTGATTGAAAGAATCAAGTTGCCTGCAACTAAGTGCTCTTGCATCAGTAGTTGGAAATTGGCATTTGAGTATCTTGTCCATATTTTCATTGGGACTGTGGCAGGGGAGGGGAAAAATGGTGGGAATTGCCTTTCATATTTGTAGGGATAAACCTCCCAAATTTGGGGGGTTTGGAAAAAAAATTTAATGTGGAGAATCTTCACATTAAAATGTAATGTGGAAAACTTCAGTATTATGCGTGCTGTGCTAATCTGAAATAAACTACTATTGAAGTCAATAGGACTTACTCCTGATTAGACATAGGTGGCTTCTCCTGATGGTTTTCTAACTAGCTTAGAAGCAAAGATCAGCAACAATGGGGAACAAATAAAACATATTTCAAGAAAATTAAACTTGTAGATTTGTAGAGCGACCAGAAATGGCAATAATAGAATCTCCAGAGGAAACTAGCGGCTATTAAGCATACGGTATTTAATGTCTTTCAATTATATTGATTAATTTTAGCAGCATTTATATTTAGTTTCATTAGGATTACGCTAAGCATCTCATTCCCCCAAAAATATTTTGTTTGCACACTTTTGTTGCAGGGGAAAACAAAACACGCAAACATATTAAACATTTATTCTGATGGTGAATCATTTTGCCTTCCACACTCAGAATACATTTGAAGAGTCAAACTATCTAATATCCCATTAGATCCTTATTTAGAAAAATATTTGAGAAGTTTATATCTCATTTTAAAACAGCAAGGTTGTAAACAATAATACTATGAAAAGATCTAAGAAAAATCCTGAGAGAAAATTTGACAAAATGGAAATACATTTTTTATAAAAAATATTTGATCATTTAAGCTATATTGCACTGATAAGATCTGGTTTCATTTGAGAAAGTCAGCTTTAATACCCAAATGGTTATGACACTTTTCTTTTTCTGTTTGTACCCATTGTTTAAAAGTCTGACTTTTAGAAATTCGGAGAAATTGCAGAAGTTGCAGAAGTTGCACATCCCATAGACATTAAGAGAGTTGTGTGAAATGTGCACATGTATTCACATCTCGAAATTAATAAAAGGTAAAAATCATGAGATGGGAACAATGGCAGATAGAAGACCTGTTGTAACAAACTCATTTTCATAGACATGTTGCAAACGTAGCTGTCTTCAAAAAGAAAAGGTTTCCTATGGAATGCTCTGACATGTTTGGACACCTGACATAATCCTAATTTTTAAAGCCACTTCTAATTAAGAAAATAGCTAGACATTTAAAAAATAATTTATATCGGAGATTACAGAGAACAAAGGGAATATTTTAATTAGGTTCCTTTTGTATTCTTTCAAATAAAAAAAAATTGTATTTTGTATAGATTCTACATTTCTCCAACAATACTTAGTTTGGGTGTGGATTATCAGCGTTCTTGATTTCTTGATTTTTCTCAGACACCCCTCCTCAGATACAGAGTTAATTTTCTTTCTAAAAGGGATTGCCTCTCTTTATTGACCTGGTTTCCAACGAAGTAAACTGGGGCGCTGCTGTACTCCTTCATGGCCTCTTCTCATCCATTCTCCATATGTAAACTCAGGAACATTTCCGAAGGAGAGGCCTCAAAAATTTGCCTATAGTGAGGAGAAGGGGAAGGAATGAGAGAGGGAATAGAAGAAAGACCAACCTTGGGAGAAAGTTGAGGGTGCTGGCGGACTATTGGGAAGAGTCTGGGCCTTCCTTCCCTACTTTTCACCTGGCAAAGGACGGGGGCAAAGAAGTCTGCAGAATGGCACCCCTTTCAAGGAAATCTGCCACCCGTATGGAAGCTCAGCAGAAGGCTCTTTATGCCTTGAATTAGGATGCACCTTTCCCAAATCTCCAAGCGCCCCACTAGCTGCGTAATCCCAGAAGAATCAAGCTGAACCAGACATTGGGGCTGCAGGTCACCCCTACCACTTTCTCCATCCCGTCTCTTTCAATACCCCCTCTCTCTCCCCCCCCTCTGCCTTATAGTTTCTCTTTTGTCTGAAAGGAATACACAGGCGCCCTGGGCTGCCCAGAGGAGCCCTCCCCATTACTGTATTGAGCTTGCTTTCCAAGTCTGTTGCCCCCTTTACCCTAAAGGGACACTTTTTTCTTGAAAGCCTCGGAGGAGGTGGTGCTTTCGGTCAGCTTTCTGTCGCGTCTGCTGGAGACAAGCTGAAGTTGACTGCCAAAAGTGCTATAAAAGCCCAGGTCAGTGGAGAGCTGTTTCTCGCCCCCTTTGTAGACGCGCCGGGTTCCAAGAGCGCTTGAAAAGCTCCTCTCCCGCAAGGGCAAAGGGGGCTGTTTGCTGTACAGCCACAGAGGCGGGGCGCGACTCTGTGCAACGGTGGCGCCTTTGTTATCGCTGGAGTTGGGGGTGGGGTGGGGGGGGGAGAGAGAGAGACCCTTCAGAAAAGGAGAGGAAACGCACTTTTTATATCAAGAATGGGAAAGGTTGGAGCGCGAACTCAAGAGGCAGGTATTTTGCTTGGTTCGGGGAGAAAGAAAAAAATTACGGAAAAGCAAAAAGTCAACTTGGCAAGCATCCCTGTTGCATATTTCTGTAAAAATAAAAACCCTCAAGAAACATAAAAAGAAAGAGAAAGAAAGAAAAAGAGAGAAAGAAAGAAAGAGAGAGAGAGAGAGAGAAAGAAAGAAAGAAAGAAAGAAAGAAAGAAAGAAAGAAAGGAGAAATAAAACCATTTTATAGTACCACACAGACCCTGAGCAAGCCGTAACCGGTCCTTTGATGACACCCTTATCTCCTATTTTCATCGACTCTATTGGCAAACGTGACAAAGACGGAGATTAATTAATAATTTCAAATTCAGTTTACAAACGTTGAAGGCCCATAAAAATTATTCCAGCGATCCAAAATAAAGAGTTCATTAAAGGGATATGTCCAAAGCGGTTGATTTGCGATGGTTACCCTTGTAAAAGAAAAGAAAAGGGAGAGCAGAAGAAAAGGGGGGGAGCATTAAAAAGTATATAAACATGAATGCTAATAAATTAGTGTGTTACATTACAAAGTACTTACTAGATAATATTGATATTTACAAATTGGTATACTTAAATCAAAGGTAAAGAAAATACATAATCAAGGTATTTTTCTGCCGGAACCCAATATTATTGGACATATCATTGAGTCAGTTAGAATTAATTTAGTAATAAATAAACAAATCGGTCCCGACATTTAAATCCTAAACACCCAGAATCCAGAGTAAGGATTTTCACATCCAGGTTTATTTTTCAAGGAGGGGAGAAAAGAACTGAAAATCATTATTTCGGCTCCCAAGAATTCCACTTTTCTTTTCTCTATTATTCAGAGACTGGATCACCCTGCCATTAAGAAATCTGCCCTATTTTCTTGGGTAGTTTTAAAATCAATTGCCCGCAGTGCATCCATAGATCAATTTTCTACCCTAGACACACCCGAAACATACACAGAGACACATACACAAATGCACACGAGTTTCTAATTAATTATAGCCAAAACAAGTTTATTTACTTTTTCATCAGAATAACTCAGCCCGCAGAATTATGATGTTTGTTACCTGCCAGACCTGTGTTGTATAGCAATATTTCTGTCTCTCTCTCTCTTTTGGCTCTATATAAATATAAATACGTTATTATTACTGTTATAATACTGTTAATTTTGATCTTGAGAAGCAATTCGTTTTGGGCACCGCTTTTGAAGACCTTTCCGCCGGCTAGTGAAGGGTGTTGGGGAGAACACAAATCCTCTTAACTCTCTGAAATGCCATTTTTACTCAACCGGTGGGCAAAACCCAGTTCTTATTTCAAAGTTACAGCTTCCAGGATTGGATAGAAGGGGTCGTTCAACCTGGCAGCTGTTTCTCTGAGATTAGGTCCTTTTCCTGATCACTTGCTATCCCCAAGACCTCTTGGTATGGGAAGTCAGGACAAAAATCAAGAATATGAGGGATGAATGAGAGAGAGAAGAAAAGAATGAAACTCTGATGAAAGGCACTTGATGTACAAATTCAACGTCCAAAGCAAAGATCGGGTGAAAATTCCCAAGTTAGCTGAGGTGCCCACCAGAAGGAAGATACTAATGCTCCTTCGGAAGTAAACCGGAATAGCAGCACGCACGCACACACCCCAGTCTAGCAAGAAAACCACTGTGCAGACTTGACCCTAGCACACGCTGGTCGGCCGAGGTTTTCTGAAAAGCTTGGAGGTCTGGAGGATTATCTAATCAATGGAACTTTCAGGAAGACCCCCAAGAGGTTGCGGAGCGGCGCAGCCCAGAAGACAGACCTGTCTGTGCTGAGGAGAGGGGATGTGGGGTGGGGGCAGGAAAGAGAAGGGGCGAGAAGCAAGACCCTCCTGCTTCCAAACCTATTAGATTGGGGTCCAGATAGCTTAATTGGGGGGGGGGGAAGTATCTGGTTGGGAAAAAAAGAGTACGTACGCCCTTCCCTTTTTTCCTTCTTTTGGAAGTTCTCTTTCCAAAGTCAGATAGGTATAAACTGCATTTAAATCTTTGTGTTTCGGTGTTTTGTTCTATTTTTTTTTTATGACTGGGAACCCTGGGGACGATCTGTTGCTTCTCCCGAGATGGCTCCCAAGGAGGGGAAGGAGAAAGGCGGGGGGGGGGGGGGGGGAGAGGAAGAGGGCCCGCACTCATAGCTTGTCAATTTTAACATTTGGTCACGTGAGCAGCGCCTCCCTGCTAAGGAAGGGGAAAGCTTTCCACGTCAGCTTTACGTCTCCCAATTTCTTACTTCACGGCTCAGCTTCCAAGAGACAGCTGCATTAGAGCGTCATGTTAAGCTCGGCTAATGCGGAAAACCCGAGGTAGCCAGCCTCGTTATGGATTTGGACGAGCGAGTACCTTGCTCCTCGAATATGTATTTGCCCAGTTGTACTTACTACGTTTCCGGCCCTGACTTCTCCGGCCTCCCTCCCTTCCTGCCCCAGAGCCCGTCTTCTCGCCCCGTGCCCTACTCCTATCCGTCCAACCTGCCCCAGGTGCCACCCGTGCGAGAAGTGACTTTCCGGGACTATGCCCTGGAGCCGGCCAGTAAGTGGCACCCCCGCAACAGCCTCCCCCACTGCTACTCCGCCGACGAGCTCAGGCACCGGGACTGCCTCCCGCCCGCCGCCGCCGTGGCCGCCGCCGCTGCCGCCGCCGCCGCCGCCGCCAGCCGGGGCGAAATGTTCGGGAAGACCGCGGCCGGCGGCTCCTACCACCACCCGGCCGCTTCCGCAGTCTCCGCCGCGGCTGCGGCCTCGTCCAGTTTCTATAGCCCGGTGGGCAGGAACGGGGTGCTGCCCCAGGCTTTCGACCAGTTTTTCGAGACCGCGTACGGCCCGGCAGAGAACCCCTCGGACTACGCGGGCGACAAGGGCACCGCCGGGGAGAAGAATCCGCCCGCAGGAGCCCCCGCCGCTTCGGGAGTCGCTGCAGCCGCGGTGTCGAGTTCGGAGACGGCCTGCGACCGGGAGGCGGCGGGGGAGAAGGAGAGGCGGAGAAGGGCCGAGAGCAGCAGCAGCAGCAGCAGCCCCGCTTCGTCTTCCGGCAACAACGAAGAGAAATCCAGCAGCTCCAGTACGTATAAAGGCAGCGCCCTAGCGCTTTTTATGAACGGGGATAGCGCACCGCCGCTATTAAATTTTTATATGCTGTTTTATAAGCAGAGGAGGTTTATGAAGGGCCGTTAGATTTCCCCCAACAAAACTTTGTTGTAAAAGGCGAGATCACGTGGCGAGGACTGAAATTGGCCGTGAAATGCCCATCCGCCAATGGATGCCTTTAACAAAAAAAGAAACCCCAACCCCAAACTATCCCCCCCCTCAGGTGGTGATTTTTTTTCCCCTCTAAATCATTAAACAAAGGACCCAACAGAGAGAGGAGGGAGTGCTCCTTGTTCCAACTCCCCAAAATATAATGCACGTTTTTCGCCTGTAAAATTTGTTCAAAAGGAGATTTCAGAGCCCTTTGATAGCCATGTAATCCTGCGATTAATACACACAAACACTTACACACATACTATAAAAGTCATGTGTGTTATTCTTAAAAGCTTAGTGGGATACTTGGATTCAAAGCCACCTCAGATTTTATGGATTGCAGGAGAACAGGGTCTAACAGATGAAGGGAGGGCCTGCAACGCAACTCTGTATTAAGAGCAACAACATTAGCTAAAACTAGCTCTTTTGTCTAAAAAAATCAGTTTCTCCTAAACTCTGGTTGACTTAAATGTTGCCTTGTGTCCAACAATTGGTTTCTCACAACTGTTTTTCAAGCTGTCAGAGCTTGGTCTTTTTTTTTAACTTGCATTTTTTTTCTCTCTTTCAAGACTTCCTTCAGCCAGTGGGGCAGGCAGGGGTGGGAGACCATTCTAACTCTGAACAGTGAAGGAAAACTTGGCAAGTTCTTATTTAAGTAGAAAAAGCCAGAATATTTATATTTAATCCCTTCAGAGTTAAGATGAGAAAAGAAAATACAAAGCTCTGTTTTAAGGAAAATTAGGAATGGCTTAAGAGGTTTGTATCCAGCGTGGCTGAGATTGGAAGAAAAATTTTGACAGGACTGGGATTTTGAAAGTTCCCTTGGTAAGAATCAGTGAACTGGGTGGTTATCTGGGACAGTGAAAAGTTTGCTATTAAAGAAAAAGGACATTGCAAAAACAATTCATTTCATATTTAAACCCTGTTGACATAATAGATTGACAAGTGAAGTAAATAGAGAGATAAATGTTAACATTTTAATCAGAGGATCCAGAAATTAATAAATTCTGGAAGTCGCATGGATTTCAGTGGAATGACTAAAACTAGAGCCAGCCCAGGAAGCTTTTTTATTATTATTATTCCTAAGCTTTGATTGTAGAAATGTGGTAAAAGCACTGCGCTGGGTCAACAAGCAGCAGCTGAACCCTACATACATAAAACCTTTCTTGGTAGAAAATACTGCTCAAGACCAGTTGGGCAGCGTCTGCGGAGACATCGCCCATTCTCAAGACCACAAAAGTCCAGTCTTAAGCAAACATGTTCAGAGTAGAGCTTGAAGTACTATTGTTTGAAGCAGGGCTTCAAAGAAGGGTCTTTTTGAATTAAAGCAGCACCTGCAAGCTATTTCCCCGAGATAAAGTGAAATTAATATACACAGCTGCTGAGTAGGAGAGACCACCACTATTATGAGACTTAGTAATAATGAGCCAAGAGTTTCTTTCTTAAAAGAGAAACATATGGATGCTCTTGATTCAATATTAGCAACAGTCCTCCCTCTAGCCACATCTGATTCCAGACTTAATGGCTTCTGCCTTTATGTTTTGCTCCACAGGTGGACAACGCATCCGTAAAAAGAGATGTCCATACACCAAGTACCAGATTAGAGAATTAGAAAGGGAATTCTTCTTCAGTGTCTATATAAACAAAGAGAAACGTCTTCAGCTCTCACGAATGCTCAACTTGACCGACCGTCAAGTAAAAATATGGTTTCAAAACAGAAGAATGAAAGAGAAAAAAATTAATAGGGACCGACTGCAGTATTACTCAGCTAATCCAATACTTTAAGCTTAAAACTTGTAGTGTTTTTCTATATGAGATTGAATAGAGATGTCATCCTTGGTAAGGTCAAGCCACAGAGTTACCAACAAGAAGGAGGTGTGCAGAGGCTAGGAGGACTCTGAAAAACTAAGGTGTTTTTCTACCCTACCTCCAACATTGACCAACTGGTGTGTTTGTTTGTTTTTTGTTGTTGTTGTTGTGGCTGGGTTTTCTTTTCAAGTGCTTTTCTTCATCTTTACACATGAAGTGGAATCCATTTAACTCTTGGACCACCCTTTGCAAAAGCCATTTTGTATCCCTACAACTTCTTCCAATTGGGGTGAGCACATGTGAAAAGCCAGGAGCGAATTCCTGGCTTCACATTGTGGTTGTGGATTGAAAACTATGTTACCTTAATTGTGGAAAGTCCATGGGAAGATTCCTCAGGGCATCATACATGCTGGAGGACAACTTCAAAAGGAAATGTCCAAAGCGCCTGCCGCTTCTACTTAGGCAATCCCTGACCATCTATTAGTCCCCCTGAATGACAAATTATTATTTCTCTCCACAATTACACCCCTGCCCCTCAGACAGAAACAATTTCCTTTCAAAAGGACTTCAGGTAATAATTTGCCATATATGGTAAAGAAGCAATCACTGAGAAGACAACACGGGTAGACTTGTGAAATAACTTCCATTTTAATGAATAACAGTATCGGAGACAAATCATTATGCCATTATTTAAATACTACAAGGGAATAAAAACTTTCTTAAATGTGTGTGGGAGGAGAAAAGACAAAAGATTACGATAATAGTTCTAAATTGAGAAAGTTAAAATTTAAAATGAGAGAGAGAAGTTTTTGATTTCTGTCTCAGAAACTTTCTTCAAGAAATATATCTAGAAAAGTACAGTTTGGCAGATATCAAACCATGTTTAATTGTAATTTAGATATGTGTAATGCACTGAAATCAAATAATGAAAACCACTAGTATTTCATAAGAAGGCCCACTAGAAGGCAATGTTAATAGAGGGAATTTGTTGTCATATCTTATAGTTAGCCTCATATGTCCTACTTAGCTGTTAAGCAGCAAAATTAAAAAAATTAAGAGTTTTTGGAGTGTGTGTGTGGATGTGTATATATGCACACACCTACACGTGTACACACACATACACACAAATATATATATATATATATATTTCTCTGAAGGAACCAAAGAGGGTGTGAGGGGGAAAGAGACACTGTTTTAACAGAAAGAAAGCTATTTAAAGTTCTATATCAGTTTACAAAGGATATGTGTTTTATTGTAAAGGTCACTTACTGTTGAGAATATCTGAATGTATGATTCATACCATAATGGTGTTTTATAAAACTTGTATGATTTAAAATGGTTTTGTTGCTATTTTCCTAATATTTTAAGTGGGTTGTTTCACTTGGAAGGTGTCAGATTTTTTTCTTTTCTTGTTTAAGCTATAAACTATCAAGGCTGTTTTTACACTGCTTCCAGAATGGATAAAATTTCTTTTGCGGTTGATGAATTGCAATACTTTTACATTCTATCACTGTTTGGAGGAGGGGAGAAACCTGTATTTTGTGTATATATATATATATACCGTTTCCTTTGAACATGAGAAAGCTTTTCTTTGCATGAGTACAGTGGAATCCTGCACATTGGAAATAAATATGTGAGAAATTTACAGGTTTTTTTTTTTTAAGATTTATGATGCACTCATGGATCTTCTTTGACCCAGACTGGAAATCTGAAACATGAGTTTTGAGTTAATTGCTTTGGTGGAAATCCCGCTCACCTATTGGTTGCACTGAATTCTGAGAAGCCAGGAGATCAAGTCTGGTATTTATGAATGCGTGGGCAGACTGCTGCTGGTACCAGGCCAGGTTTGAATGGGTTGCAGAGAAAGGGGTGGAAGCAGGGGGAATCCGCCTTGAAATAATTGCAGGCTGTAGACTTGGTGCTTTTGTTCATAGATGTAAAATACATTGCAAAAGCTCAATTTTGGGTGTTGGGGGGGGGAGAGTCCTTTGTTCTTGTTTGTTCCAGGCCACCATACACCTGAGCCTAAAGGGGGCCTCAGGCAGAATTCAAAAGTGAAACTGTGCTGATTGAAATGGATTTATATGCCAGTACTGTATGAGACTTGTGGAAACGAATTGTCTCCAAGGGGATATCCCTCTTGTGAGCTAGCCAAAAGCACCCTAAGGCATAGACTGCTTACACAGTATAAGAGCTTGTCTCTTGGAAACCCCACCCAGTGCCTTTGGGCAAAAAGGGGCTCAACCCCTATTTCCTCCTTTCTTCTTGCCATTCATAATTTAAAAAGCACGTATTTTACCTCTCTATGGTTTATTGGCTTTGAACTTCTGTATTGCTTTGGACATCACCCATAAACTTGAGGTGAAGGGCTCTGGACTTTTGCTGGTGACCCCCACCCAGCCAGACTGTCTGGCCCAAGGAAATGTATGAAGATGGGGAGAGGGAATGGAGGGGGAACTTGCTTGCTTGTTTATTTTGCTAACATGCTACAAAGGAATGCAACTCTTAAAAGGCAGAGATAGAAAGATAGATGGAGAGAGGCAGACAGACGAGCAGAGAATAGTGGGGTGGCCATAAACATCCCACCAGCAACTTCCTTCGCCAGTTAAAAATTAACTGGTTATTCAAGGGCTAGGAGTCATGGACTTTGTCTAATTGTGGAAGGGCATAAAGGGAAGGAGGAAGAAGAGGGAAGGAGGAAGGAGAATAAGGGTAAGGAGAAGTGTGTATTTCTAGGGCAAGCAATCACTAAAAAAAAAATCCTATGATGTTTCCGTTTAGATAATGTCTGCACTGCTTTGGTGTTGAAAAGACTTGTTTTGAAACTGGCTGGCTACTTTGTTCTGCTGACAGCCACAAGAGGGCGTCCTTCAGATCAATGTCAAAGCCGCACAGGGAGGGGAGGGGAAAAAATATTGTGGCCTTTGTTCTCCAAACGTCCAGGGTGCTGTACATTATATTATTTCACTTTTCCATGATCATATTTACAAAGAGAAGGTGAATCTGATGGCTCAATTCTTCAGCGTGAACTAAAAAGATGGCCAGAACTTTGCTTCTTCAAGTTTAGAATATGCCAAAGGGTGAGTATTTCTTTGGGGCTTAAATTGAGAAATTAAGGAAGAATGAAACAATTGTCACGATACAACCTGTGTGTCTGTTAAGGCAATTTAGTTAACATTTAAAGTTTTTGTGAGGGACATAAATCTTGAAGATGTTCTAACTTTTTGGGAACTTATAATGATTAAATCTGTGGTTGTAATTGTGATTTGGAATCTTTTGAAGTTTGGTGTTGAGACTTTGAAAGCAACAAAGCTACAGAAAATATTACAAAGGTTTCGTGGTTCTAGTGCATGAAGAAGTAAAAATAAGTATAAGATAAAACAAATTTATTTTAAAAAATAAATCCGTGGATATGATGAATCTGGAGGCTTGTAAGGAAAAGAGATACCATCTATCAACTAGATCAATAGTTTCTGGTGGCATTGTTGGATTTTGTTTGTAGTTTTCTCATTTTAACTTGACAGGGCTCATCTGTGCAGAGTTGATTAATATCAATACTTGTTGTGCATCTTTTTCTTAGAGGGACAAACTTGTTCCCCTGCACAGGAAAAGCTAGTAATTGATGAAACTGGAAGTCAAGAGAGTGTCCTTTTCATTTAACTCTCCTCCCCATTTCATATTGAATCAGGTTTTGAGTAAAGATTGAATTTAAAACAGCTACATCGATCTATATTTATTGATTTGTAATTGGTATAGTCATAATCCAAGAGGTAAATTATATGAAAAAAGTTAATAGCCTCATATCTTAATCATGCTAAACACACTAAGAGCTCAGTGATGTTAATTTTATTTTGTCTTTAGAAAATCAAACTCTGAAAAGGAAGTTATTGTTGTATTTATAAAACACAAGGCTCCCTGAACTTACAGGATATGAGTTAAGGCTTATGCTCTGCTTTCCATTTAGTTCAACAGAGTTTGAGGATGCATTATTTCCCTTGGAAGATAAATTCCAAAGAAGAAAAAAGTTTCTCTTGATTTCTGAAACTTCCAGGTAATGAACTTAGGGAGAGCTAGGTATGTGCAGAGAACTGATGTATACATCTATACAATGTCACACATAGACTAAATTAGGGGGAACATTCTTGGTTTCTGAAGGCAAAGCATTGAACTAATCTTGTCATGTAGCTACTTGAATTAAAAGGCAGAAAGAACATAGGCTACTCAGCGTGTTCCTGATCCCAATTTTCTGTCAGAAGTCTTCCTGTGATATTTACATTCTTTGAGTGAGGTCATATGATGTAATAAATGTGCTTTTTCTAGATCACAATCATTAAAATTGAATTTCTGAAATGTAGAGTTGAAATTTCAGAAGCTAATTAGGGTGGCAATCAACCCTTTGCCACCAATATTGCCTGGGAACAAAAGTATTGAGAGAAGTATTGAGAGAATTCATAGGCAAAAGCTTCCACCCAATTCCTTAATTTCTAATCTAGTTAGCAAATCACACTCATTTGCCTACCCCTGTCTTGGAGTAAGAAATCTTTATTTGAAAAATGGTGCCTAAATAATTTAAGGACAAGATGGCTCTTTTAAAGTTTTCTCTCCCCATCCATTTGCTGCAACCTTTGGATATTGCTCTAATAGAGATTTTTATTTTTATTTTCTTATGACTGAAAGGCTGTCTTCTTTTTGTACGGTCCACAGAATGAAGATTTCTCTTCTATTACATTTCACAGCATCATAATAACATCTGGCCTTGTCAAACAACAAAGAAAATATTATAAAGTGCATATATGCTGGCAGATCCTTTTTCCATTTAATTTGAACAAATATATAAATCAAGGGGACTGCTACAATGTTCCAAATATTGCCATTTTTTAAAAAGATCATTTAGAGACTTCAGTAAAAAAAATTACAGTTTATTTTTTTATTTTGGGGGGTTAACAAAAACAGCACATCGTCTTTTCTTCCTATGAACTGAAATAACTTTGTAAGAAATATAAAACAAACAAACAAACAAATAAGCATTTATAATGTGTTGATTCCAGAGACAAGTTATCCTTAAATTAAGAGTTTTTCAAAGTCAATAAAAAGATCCCAAATATATTAAGAGCCCCATTTCTTGGTTATGTTAACATTTATGGTTATGATTTTACTTAACTTCTATATACATATTTTATTTTCATTTATTTTATTTTATAAATTAAATATATTGTTCATTGCCCAGGGTTACTTGTTTCAAATGGGCAGCCATAAAAATTGAACAGGGACACACACACACACACACACAAAATTATCCAGAGTCTCACCCTCTGAAGTTCAATGGATCTGCTATATAGTATATAGGACACAGGCTCACATAAGGCATGGTTTCTCTCCATCCACTTATTGATATCAAATTCATATTTCATTTCCTTATTCAATCAGCTCACTAAATTTCCACTGAAGCAAACCAGCCTTAAGTGTTGAAAAATTTCTTGACAAGAACACCATCTTAGAAATACAGGCATCTTGGTTTTATTTAGGAATTGTCATGCTTCTTTATGTCAAATGTCATTTGTGGAGTGGGGGGAAAAAAACCTACAAAACGCACTCCTCATTTTAGCTACAATCCACCTAGCATTGCCTGGACTAAATCTTTTTGAAGGAATGACCCACTAATATTGCACTAATACAGAAATCAATACCCTTCTAAAACTCATTTATGAGTTGAAATGCTAATGACCTTTATTAAAAATGAATTACATGCAGGCTACAAGTAATAGAGGATTTGTGAAAATAATTACCTGGAAATATTTGTGAAAATAATTACCTGAAGTGATTTGCTATTTGCTCAGAAATCCCACTGAATTCAAAAGAAAGTATTCTTACCTAACTCCTATTATCATGTATAAAATTATAGCCATGAATTATTTTCTTACAGTCTAGAGGTTTTGGTTTAAATCTGAAGGAGACCTTCCTTTGAATTTACACCCCACCGAGAGATAAAAAGATCATGAACATTGTACACTCCTGCTCCAAAATGTATGGGTTTAGGAAAGATTGTCTTGATTTTAGCCTAATTTTCCCCTGGATAAATATATGCTTTTAAAAGGGCATTGCCTTAATGCAGTGGCAGGGCATGCCACTCAACTCAGCTAACCAAGTTACAGACCAACATGTTTGGTTTGGCTTTGATTGCAAGCGAGGGATTTTTTTACCACAAATAAATCCCATCGATATCAATAGGAAATCAGATAATTACCAGAAGGTGGGGTTTCAAACAGATAAGCATTCTAACAGGGAAAGGAAAAAAAAAACTGCATTTGAAGTGCAAATACAAACCACATTTTAAAGGGAATTAATCTCCCAAGCTTGACCTTCATTCCTGCTTTTAATTTTTCTATAAAAAATAAATAGTCACTCTTTCTTGCGTGGCAGATCTTCAAAAAGAAAATGAAAATTACTTTAGTTATTTTCTCCTTTCTTGCCCAGAGATATATTCAACAGCACAATAACAACAACAGTCACATAATGGAGAATAGCCTTTTTTGAGAGTTCATCCAGAGGGAAAATTGTCTTGGTAGCAGTTATCTTTTGACAACTTGATACTTTTAACAGTAAAGAAGATGCACTGCTCATATTAATTCTATTTATGATTTATGAAATATAGGCAGAGGCCATAAATTTGGAAGCAGACGGCTTCAGATTCCAGACTTTTTCTTCTTTCTTTTCTAACTCACTTCCTCTAAACCGAGTCCTGAAATCTCAATTTGTCCATCGCATAAGTACAAAGCCCAATTTAATTAGCATACAATGCTGCTTTCCAGGATATTTTCATCACTGTTGGAAACAATAAGTGGGTAACACCTCCTTCTTCTGAAAAATGGAAAAGAAAGGAAATGAATGATCCACTTAGCTTTGGCAAGTTAAACTTTTTATTTGCTTTTCTAGTTTTTTAGTCTAATAAAATGCCTAATAATTCTATTGGCATCATCATTATATTCCTCTTCATTCAATCAAAGTTGAGTGCCTTTAGTCAGTATAGGTGGCTTCCCTCCATCCTCTTGGCCTGTCCAGATTCCAGGTCCCTTTCAGTTCCTTAGTAACTCCAGCAAGGTGGGTGAATGTGAGCTTGTTGTTTCACTGGTCCAAATCCTTTAGCTCTACTCAGTTGTGGAACTGTCTGGTTGTTTTCTGTTGTTTACACACAAACCACCTTAATCTCCTAGACAAACATGGAAGCAGGATGAAAATAGAGTGACTTCTCAACCAGTGTTACAGAATGGTCCCAAAAAATGCAATCACGCCCTGGTTAATGTTTGAGACTCATTGTTAAGACTTTAAAATGTGGCCACTAAACACAATGCACGCCAAAGTAGTTTAGTTGCTCCAGAATTGACCATTATCTTTTAAAGTTAAGAATCAACTGCACATTATTAGTTTTACTCCACTGGGTTTGACGAGGCAATTTGCTCTTTGCTTGCCTTGGCCTTGTTAGTGACTCAAAAAAGCCTCACAGAGGAATTCAGGCACTTCTCACTTATTATTGACCTCTCTGGGCTTCGGATCAGACCCTGAAGTGCCTTGACCATCAAAGACATGCATTTGGCTCCCAAAACATGCCACAATAAAAGCAACTTGAATGTCTGGTTGCTGTTGCCCTGTACTTGGGATTAAAGGAACCCACAACTCCTATAAATGCAATTCCGGAATATGCTGTGAAATATCACAGCCTTGGAGAAAAGAAAAGGGTTTCATCCTTACCCGTTTCTCTTCTTGCTGCTTTTTCTTGAGCCTGGTGTGGTTGAAGCTTAAAGGCAGACATACAGCCTCGTTGAACTGGGCCAAAGGTCTGATTGATCTCCCCAATTTTGGGAAATGGGGTGCTCCTGATAAGCCAAGACCCAGATTGTAGTGGAGCAAGCCGCATTCAGGAGATGAGCCTAATGTTAAAAGTTGAAAACCATCTTGGGGATGGATTTGGACATTTGCATCGCACTTCTGTTGGCTTTGACAAAGAGAAGAGAAACAGGCTATTCGGGCCAAAAGAGATTATTTATCTATTTCTTCTAATGACTCCTCTGAGTGGAACCAGGTCTTTGGAAGACGGATAGCTGGAAAGTCGCATTGCAGTATCTGTTTTGTTGTTTCTGTCCAAGGTTTCGCTGACCAGTACTAGTTTTCCCAAATTAACCAACCAAACGGTTGTCTCTACCCTATTAATTTTGGAAGAAATGATACTGCTCTAAATATCTGATTATGCCCCTGTGCTCCACATTAACAGCCTGTAACGTATATAAACAATCTTTTCTCTCGAGGAGGTGTGGGGATGAATTGAGAGAGAGAAGTATATTTTTCCTTTTTGCTGAGTTGCCCTGTCTGCAGAGCTTCCTCCATGGTTCAATTCTGCCAGAAACCATCTGAGGCTGAAGCCCTGGGTGCAGTTCTTGGATGGTCGTGGTGGGAGAGAAAGAAGTTAGTGGAGAAAACGGGCTTCGGTGAGGGCTGGGGGAAGGGGATTTTGTGTCTTTCCATAAAGATTTTATGGTCCTGCAAAGTTACAACAACCCCCTTCCGGGCTTCCCTTGCACAAACTAGGAACCTGAGGAGGGGCGTCCATTTCTACTCGCCTTCGGGAAAACTCTCCTCGGCTAGCCTGCCTTCTTTTTCCACTTCAAAGGGACCTGTCTGCGGGGAAGCTCTTAGGAGGAGCAGGCGGATTTCCTTCCCACGGGCCAAACAAACCCGGTAGAGAGAGCCGTTGGCAGATCCACCACTCTGGCTCCCGGGGTTGGGAAGGGCGAGTCGTTCTGTCTCCTATGAAAGCCAAGGGTAAGTGCTGCAGATGGGAGGGCAAGGGTAAGGAAGCCTGCGGGCAAACCTTGGGCAGAAGGAAACCCCCTCGCCTGGCCCCCTCGGTTTCCTTGGCATTCCTAGCATTTTGGAGGGCGTTATGGGCGAAGACGTAGCGGAGGCCAAAACTGAACCAAGCTAAAGATTTACTGCACAATATTGAATTGTTCAAAAGAATATTTCTTACTCGCCTGGGAACTGAGACAGGCGATCAGTCAGTGCTACCAGCTGGGGCGGCTTGGAGCACGACGGCGAAGTAAAACACGAATTGGCAACCTTTTCGTGTTAAACAAGGAGAAGAACATTTAAAAGGAAGCCTCCCAAAAGGTGCAAGGAGCGCTTGAGAGTTGCTCTTGCTGCGGGGACCTTGTCTGCGTGGCTTCCAAAACCTTAAGAAGCCAAGCAAACGAGGGGCAAAGAGTCTTCTCGGTGCTTCTTCATTATAAAATCCATCTCCCTTGTCTGCTGGTCTCCCTCTCTTGTCTGCAGGCTGTCGACTCCCTCCGCCACAGTTATATATTGACTGTATAGAATTATATAGTAGTTTTGCTATGGCCATTCCTGGATGAAAAAAAGGTCTTATTTTTAAAAAAGAAGAGGCGTTTCCCTTATCTAAATGCAGGTATTTAGAAAGAATTCTACTTTGTTTATATAAATCAGGGTGTATACTCTTGAAACATCCTTAAAAGAAAAATCCTAGGGGGAAAAAAAGAAAGATTATGGAACTGTTTTACCAGATCTTTTCATTTCCATGAAAGATTTTAGTTTAGGCTTGTGACCTGGACTTCTGGTTTAATGGACGGATTAATCGCCTTAAAAAACAACAACCCTAAACTCTTCATTTTGCTGCTGGTATGGTAATTCTATACAGGATGCTTGTACTGTGATATTTTTGCTAAGTGGGGGTGAACCACCTTCTCCTAGGCAGAGGTATTGAGAAGCAATACCTCCTACTTCTTAATGTAGTGTGCCAGACTCAGAGGGAAAGTGAGTCAAACACAGGTGGGAGAATTGTCCGCATTGCTGCAGCTGGTATCTTAAGAAGCGGGGGGGGGGGGGGAGAAGAGAAGTGTGTGTGTGTGTGTGTGTGTATCTTCTCGATATCAGTAAGCCTTAGCTGCTAATGAGAGGCTCGGGTGGGGCTTCCAACTTGAGGTGGCGAGGCTGAGAGGACCATCAACCTAGCCTAACGCCTAGGCGAACCGCGAGAGGTAGCCGAGAGGTACCCGAGACTCGTCAAAGTTGATGAACCTGTCTGAGCTTCAGAAATGTCAAGGCAGCCCACGAGTTGTGCAAAAGAGTGGGATGAGGAAGAGGCTGAACAGTTGGCTTACAGGTGGCTTGTTGGTGTACAGGACCTAATAGTTAGCTCTCGCCTTTGCTGTTTTATATTGGCGCATAAGCTAATAGACCAGAACGCGCTAAATTATGAGTCTCATTAAAATCCGGCAGTGTTTTCTATTGTTTTCCTATTGCTGCCACCTTGCCCTTCGTTATATAACCCCACGCATGCTATTCCCCCTCTGAAAACTAGCAAAGGCAGCCACGTGAAGAGATGGCCTACTGCACGTGGAATACTTCTAGACATGCTTGTGTGCATATAGCCACGCAGGCATGTATATATGCGAGGGCACACACCTTCAGTATATTATATTTTCAAATCTATACACAGACATATCCACCCACGCACCCTCCGTGCACAACTACAAGTACACGCACGCACGCACGCACGCACACGCGCCATTCAGACGTGGGCAGGAGAGCAGCTCGCCGCCTACGAAACCAAACTGGGAGGGGTTGTGAACGAAGGCTGGGTTTCCATTGGCTGCACGCAGTCGCCGTGGCGTGGGGGTATCTCTAATCATATTCAGCATGTTTTGCACAAGAAATGTCAGCCAGAAAGAGCTCTCTGCTCTCTTCGCCAAATTATTCCACGGAAATGGCATGTTCGGAGACTCCAGCTGCAAACGCCTTTCTGGTGGACTCTTTGATCAGCTCAGCCCCAGGCAGAGGGGAAGGAGGGGGAGGCGGTGGCGGCAGCGGAGTTGCAGGAGGAGGAGGAGGAGGAGGAGGAGGAAGAGGCGGCGGCAGCAGCAGCAGCAGCAGCAGCTACTACCCGAACAACGGTGGTGTCTACCTGCCACAGGCGTCCGATTTGCCGTACGGGTTGCAAAGCTACGGGCTGTTCCCGGTCCTGAGCAAATGCAGTGAGGACCTGCCGCCGCCGCCGCCAAGCATGGTTCCCACTCCGCACACTTACATGTCAGGGATGGAGGTCTGGCTAGAACCCCCGAGATCCTGCAGCCTTGAAGAGCCCACAAGCCCACAGGCGACCTCTTGCTCCTTCGCTCCCAGCATTAAAGAGGAGAGCTCCTATTGCCTCTACGACTCGGACAAGGCCCGCAAAGAGGCACCGGCCACCGACCTGTCGCCTTTCCCGAGGCTAAGCGCAGAGCTCTGCGCCGTGAATAACGTGGCGGCGGGGGTGCCTGTCCCGGGCTACTTCCGCTTGTCTCAAGCCTATGGCGCCGTCAAGAGCGGCGGCTGCTATAGCAGCTCCCACCACCACCACCACCACCACCACCACCATCACCACCAACAACAGCAGGAGCCGCCGCCGCCGCCGTTGCTGCACCCAGGGCCAATGGTGGCTGCTTCCCAGTTTGCCCCGCAGCCCCAAGTGAGCTTCGAGTCTTCTCCGGCGTTTCCTCTGGCCGCCCCGTTGCCCGAGCCAGGCAAGAAAGACAGCGAGGATTCTTCCCCACCCAGCACTTTGGCCGGGGATTCGCAGAGAGGAGAGGAAGAAGGGCAGGGTGCTTCTTCTGCCGCAGAAGAGCTGTCGCCAGCCCCCTCGGAGAGCAGTAAGCCCCTTTCCGAGAAAGAAACCCTAGGTAAGGATTCCTCACCCACCCAAGGCGGGGAAGGATTTTAAACCCTCCCCCCCCCTTCAAAAAGAACTTTTGCCAGGTCAGCCCAGCCCCAGGAAGGGCAGTTTAGACAAACCTAAGCAACCGCCACAGATTTTGTGCAAGGATGCGGAGATACTGTAGACAGACTGCAGACAGGCCGGCAGATATCCAGCCATAAATCCAGGAAAAAGCTTATACAGAGAGAGAGACAAAAAAGGACAAACACATGTGCATATCCTTTTTTTATTTTATTTTGCAACGCTTAATGCACTGGCGGCAGAAAAAAGAGGATTCGGGGAGGGGGGGGGCAAAAAAAAAAAAAAAAACCACACCCAAGCCAGGCCTTCATGGCCCACCGTGGTGCAGAAATGCCTGAACAGATAACAGAGATGTTCATTAAAAGGCCAAAGTAAGCAAGAAGTCAGCGTCCATAAATAAAACCCTTCAGAACCTAAGTTCTAGTTTACGATCTCGGATGCCTTTACAGACCCCCTCCTCAAGAGCATTCAGCTGGGCTGAAATTCCCCCAGGCGGCAGGGTCCGTTCAGACTGCAGAAGGCCCTGCCGCCGGTGTTCCTCCTGGAGGCTTAACGAGCCTTCCTGGGTAGAAGAAATCCAAAGGGCCGTTTCAATGAATGGGAACGGCCTTAAGAGCGCCCTGGGATCACTCTTCCTCTGCCTTTTATTGCAAAGAAGAAGTTTGTGCAGCAGGCATTCCTGCTACCATGGAACATTAAGTGATAATAACAGCCACTTACTACTACTAGTAGTAGTAGGAATATTTCCAAACTTTTATGAAGTAGGATATTTTAATTACTGATTGCTCATAATTCTTAAAAGCCATGATGATAAGTGTACCCAAGTTACTCATATCCAAATACATGCAAGAATATGTTTCTGGACGGAACCTTAGTCCAGAAGGGAAGGACACCCTAACCCTCCCTCCCTCCCTCCCTCCCTAAAAATAATAATATTTGCAACTCTGCAGATATTAAGGAACCACCTATTCCTCTTTTTCAGTATGCCAGGTGGCTAATTATCTCCTGGCAACCCATGTAAATATAATTAATCTGTGGAAGATGAATTGGTCTTCTCATCCTATGCAGATTTGCCTGCCCTGTTGAATTAAATGGCTTCAGTTCCCAAATATGCAGATTTTTATTTATTTATTTAGCTAGTTTAACTAGCCTGAGCTGAGTTACAGATTTGGGCTGGGGTGTGTGTGTGTGTGGGGGGGGGAAATCTCAAAAGGGAAAAGTGTGGAGCAATTTTAAATTTAGCATCGTACTCAAGGGGCTACATTTTCACACCATCTGTCTTTTCACTTAGGAAGAGGCTCGGAGGGGGGGGGTGTTGAGGTTAGGAAGAGAAATGTTTGAGGGAAAGACAAGGCACTGGCATACCTTGCTGGTGCCAACTCCAAAATCTGGCCATCTTTGCTCAGGCGCCCAGGAGAGGGAAGCAAATCAAGCAGGGCGGGGTGGTGGTGCTGACTGTCTCTGGGTGTGGGTAGGGAAGACCTTCGGAAAAGGGCTTTAAAAAGAGCTCTGGGGCCCCTTGAAGGTTGCCACAAACTTAAGGTCAGTAAGGAAGCCCTCAGGTGTTCCTCTCAGCTCCTTCACGGCGGCGTCCTTGGTAATGTCCCTGGCTGATTTTTTTTTTTTAAACTAGGCGGCCAGAAGGGAGAGAATGCAGCCACCTGGCTCACTGCGAAAAGTGGTAGAAAGAAGCGGTGCCCTTACACCAAGCACCAAACGCTGGAGCTGGAGAAAGAGTTTTTGTTCAATATGTACCTGACTCGCGAGCGTCGCCTAGAAATCAGCCGTAGTGTCCACCTCACGGATAGACAAGTTAAAATCTGGTTTCAGAACCGCAGGATGAAGCTGAAGAAAATGAACAGAGAGAATCGGATTCGGGAGCTCACAGCCAACTTCAGTTTCTCCTGATGAACCTCTGGACACCTTTGAATCGTCTAAGCAGCCCATACAATCCTGCACCCCACCCCGCCCTAACTCACCCCACCCCACCCCACTTGGTCAGGCTTTAACTATTGGCACCTGTGTGGATCTGAACCTTTCAGTCCCGTTCTCAGACTCTCCATAGCTTCTGGGTGATTGATTTCGTTGGGATAAAGCCATATAGCAAGGCAAGCCCAACATTCCTTCTGAATTTCCCTTCTTCTGCTCTCACTTCTGGAGACCCTGGCCCTTGAGAAATAGGATGTCCCAAACACTACTGTGCCTATTCTCTTTTCCTTACCTACCCCTTAAAAAAACAAAAAAAACAACAAGAAAAAAAAACAACAAAAAAAAAAACAACAACCATAAAAGTAACCTAGCCAAAGGAAAGGTGCATTCGGAACCTCTCTCTCCCCGCTAAGCTATGCCACATGTTGCAAACTGGGGTTGAGTGTAGTTTTCAATCATTTAAACATTTGACCACATCACCCCAAACACGGATCGGGTTTGATATTACTACTACTACTACTACTATTTTCTTGTGCAGCCAATGTTAAGCAGCTATTGTGGAAACAAACAAAAAGTCAGATGGTTTAAGAATCCAAAACTGTTCATTTGTTTACTCCTTTATTTTTTTCCAAATGTTTAATATTTCAGCTTTAAAAGTTTTTTTTTTTTTTTGAAAACAGGGAGAGATAGAGGGGGGGGGGGAAGAGAGAGAAACTGCTCCCATCTTTTCTTGAAAGATAAGAACAGTTTTATGTTCCTTAATGGTTAAATTATTACATTTTGTAGTTATGGGTAATTTTTGCTTTAGATAAATGGTTCTTTACCATTTGTTCCTTCTGTTTGACAAGCACAGACAAAGAAAAAACATTTATTGAATGGAGAAGGGGCAGAAGACCCCCGGTTTTGCCTATTCTATTCCTAGAAATGTTTGTGTGTGTGTGTGTGTGTGTGTGTGTTTCTCTCTCTGTGTGTGTATGTGTGTGTATGTCTATATACACACACATACACACACTCTGAAGAATTTCCTGACTGTATGAAATAGCAAAGGAGAAAACCCTTATTTCCTTGATACTGTGAAATTACATGCATTGAAAAAAAATCAAGCGTGTAGTACAAAGAGAAGAAAAAAACCTATGAAATAGATATGTATAAATGTCTATTATTATTAAAATAATTAATATTATTAAAATACCAATACAGTTGGAAGCAAAGCATTCTTTTCGTTATTTAGATGCTAGCTTTACTTCTTGCTCTTACCTTAAATCTTTAATAAAATTAATATCCTAATGCAGCTATGCACGAAGATAAAGCAAACTGGAGACGCTGTTCACATTTTATTGGAAGAATAAAAAGATGTCTTGTGAGTTTCCATAAAACAACCACCACCATCAAATAATAATAATAATAATAAACTGTTTTGGTGTCTGCTTATTTTCAGAACTCTTATTATTAAATTTTGTGAACTTTTACGTTAAAGAATAGTTGACTAAGCCGCCTAAAATTATTTTAGGAATCAATTTGAACGGTAGACAGTCTTAATGTGCCTGGGCCACATAGGAATGGTGCAGTAAGATTTGTCAGCTTTTGTTCAGTTTTATGGCTTGCCAGTATAGCTGGACTGTAGCCATCTTAGAGGAAAAGTATCTTCAGTTGAGCGAGAGGAGCTGCATAGACTAACCAAACTGAGAATCTTATCTTTGACTGCAGAGAATTGGCACTGCTGCTGTTGTTGTCACTACTTCGTGAGTATGATTCTCAGTTAATCTAGTACAGCCTCTGAGCATGAACTCCAAAGCAAAACCTAAAGGACTAAAGGAAAACAGTGTGAAAAGGGGAGCCCTAAGAATCTGGATTTTAAACTTCACTGGCCGGTGTTGCAGGTTTTCTGCCATGATTCACCTGGCTGCAGGATGTGACTAGGCAGAAATGTCATCTTGGGGTTCTGTATAAACCCATATCTATCAACTGTAAGATTGAAACAATGGAATCATTAAAGCAAGGATTGTTGGGCGAGGTTGATGGGAATTTGAATAGTAAGCTACAGCCAATAATCTCCTTCTCACCCCTCTCCCTCTTTCCTCCTCCTTCCTCTTCCTCGTCCTCTTCCCTCTTCCTCCTCTTCCTCTCCTCCTTCTCCTCCTTCTCCTTGTCCTCCTAGGAGACTTTAGACCTGATAATCTTTTTTTTTTTTTTTTTTAATGACTATTTACGGGGAAGACATTTTAATCACCCACGGCCTACCTCCCCACTCTTCCTTTACTTCTTCTCATTGCACACCTGTTTATATTCTAAACATTCTACTGAAACGATTAAAAATGGCCAGTCAGATTTCCTAATATTTATAACAAAGAAGTTTGGTAAGTGGAGGTGGAGGGGCTGTTGGTGGGAGAAGGGGAGGAGGACACAAGGAGGAAGGCTCGGCTTTCGTTTACTGGCTTGTATTTATTTATATAATGGGCTGGGGGTTTCCCCCCTTCTTTCTTTTTAATTCCTCCCCCACACCGGGGCTCTTTTGCTTAAAGGAAAGCGGCCACGGGGAACCCTGTTAATTAGAAAGCTGAAAACTGGTCGGTGATTTAGGTAGTTTCTCGTTGTTGAGGCTGAACATTCCTCTCTCTCTCTGCAGCACGAAACTGCCTTCATCACCTCAGTTTATAATCATCAAAATGTGTGCAATCCCAAACAGACGCTTAAGGAGGATAAAAGCATCGCCTTTAACTACCGAAGGAATCTGTGGGGGGGGGGAGGAGAAGACACCCCCCCACGCGCGCGCGCGCACACACACACACACGCGCGCGCGCGCGCGCACACACACACGCTGTCTCCTGAGGCGTCAAGTCCCAACGCCATTGTTTCTTTCTGCGCGCCGAAATGCTGCTCCCAATAAACCGAGGCGGAGGAGGAGGGGGGCGTTAAAAAAGAAAAGAAAAGAAAAGAAAGAAACAATGAAAAAGCCGAATGGAAGAGACCTTCAGGGCTAAGCGGCATCCGTTGACTTCGGATTTTTTATTTCTATTTGAAAGGGGGGACTCCTTTCCACAACTCCGAGATTCCTTTCAAGGTCAGGGGCATTAAATAATTATTATGCTTCTCCTGTCCGAGGAACCCATTCCGCTGCTCGTCCTTGCGGTGGGATTGTGGCCCTGGCTGCAGGCTCTGCTGCAAGTGGGATAATATTGCCGCCGCTCCTCTCCACAGCTCTACCGGTTTCAATTCTCTCTTATTTACGGGAAGGAAGGAAAGAAGGAAAGGGAAAAAAAAATTGACAGCGATTTTCAGTGTTGAGCTATACTGCATTAAAAGGGGTGCCGGCGAGGGACGCGCGCGCACTTTGACGCCTGTCTGGCTCTAACTTCTTCTAGCGCGAGCCTTCAACTCTCCTCCTCCTCCTCGGTTTCACTCGCCCCCTCCCCAATTTGGTTCACCTCTTTTTTCTTTTCTTTCTTTTCTTTTCTTTCTTTTTTCTTTCTTTCTTTCTTTTTCTTTCTTTTTCTTTCTTTTTCTTTCTTTCCTTCTTTCTTTTTTGAGGAGGAGGATAGGGGAGTGGGGCATCTAGGGCGCCTCGCCCACCCGCGCGCGCGCGCGCGCTCACACACACACACACCGCTCTGGGCAAGGTGAAAGGAAGACGGAGGGCCCCGAGAGGCGAGGACGCAGCGCTTCCTCCAGGGCTGGCAAGGCCTCGGTTACGATCATTATTGGAATGGGTCCGGGCGCCTGCATTCCAGTGAGGCGGCATAAGCAACAGCGACCTCGCTCGGGCTGAGGCGGCGTGCCGGCCCCTCGCCTTCCCCTTTTATGTCCGGCAGCCCCGCGAGACGGAAGGAAGGCGCTGCGCCGTCTTGTTTACATCCCGCACACACGTTATTTACCGCTAGTGTAAATGAACAAGGCCCTTCTCCTGGGTGTCAGAGGGTGTGAGGGAGCGGGCGGGCAGGCCGACGTGGGGTTCGCAAGAATAGGACGTTTTTCTTGGTCTCTGTTTTGTCTCATCTCACTTTTAATTTTTTTTTAAAAAAAACCTTTCAGATTTCAGACTTCAGACTTCAATTAAAGGAGGCCTGGAGATGGAAATCCAATTTTTGTAAATTTGTTTTAGACCTTGCGTTTTCGTTTAATATTGGTGAAAAGCTCACGTTTCGCAGCACAGGGGTTTGTTGTTTTTTTTTGCTTATAACATAGGCATGTATTTATAAACACACATACACTATATATATATTATCCAGATTGGTACACACACACACACAAAATCCCTATATATTATCCAGGTTGATGGTGAAGCATGTAAATACACATCTATATATACCTGCCTTTATACACATATACATAAACATCCAAGCAGGTAATGTGTGTCTCTGTGTGAATTACACACTTTGAACTAAAAACCATACTTTTTAATGAAATATATAAACAGGAAAAGGCTCCTTACAATGACATTGAAGAGCTATTCTTGGGTATATGTGTGCTAGACTACTTCTCTTGCTAAGTTCTTATTTATTTCTTATGGGGCCCCAAAAGTCTCACAGCTCCTGAATTCCACAGCGGAGGGCCTCCTATCAAATTTTCCTCTAAATTTTAAGTGCTTTTGGGTGGATGTGGAAGAGATTCAGACTTGTCTCTCTGTGTGCAGAAGTCTAAATATAGAGGAATCTAATCTGTATTTGAAAGCAAAAGGAATAAGGTTTTGAAATGTCTTTTTTAACTGGCAGAATCTGTGAAAGAAAAAGAAAAAAAAAGAAAAAGAAAAAAGAACTCAACAGCTCAAAACTTTTGTTTGCTCTCTCTGGGAGGCAGGTTCAAATACTTTATCTTTAAAATTAGTAGATATTTTAAACAGCCCAGTGGTACTCCATGGATGTTAAGTGAACACCTGCTGAGGTAGAGCCTATTTAAATCAGTGGGACTTACTTAGGAATAGAATTGGGGGTTAGATTGGAAGGGGGGGGGGAATGCTGAGAACTAGTATTTCAGAATTAGGAAATAAATGTCCCAAAACACTCTATGTGAATCCCTGTATTGTACATGAGTGGATTATGTTTAAGTGTACTTATGCATAAGGGCATGCTTAAGTACACTTTCTTGAAAATAATCCCAAATATTTTTGTTCAGGGTTTTAAAAAAAATTGTTTTAGCTTCCTTATATGGCAGGGCACCACATTAAGTAATTTAATACTTACTTAAATGATAATAGAATTATAAGCAGAACCAAACCAACCAGTTTCATCCAGTTTCACATTGTTATTATATTAAAATTATACAGATTGGTTACAAAGAATTGTTGTGAAAATGTGGATGTTACTGAAATAAAATCTTGACATAGGGAAGAATACAAGAGAGATAAAATTGGAACTGTCTGCTTATATCTTGTTGTACCTTATCCATTTCTGTGATTTCAAATTGAAATATATCCCTTTATCTACATTTCTTATTATAGTTATTCCACAGCCTCTATTTAAATAATTTATATAGACTTTATTCTTTTAATATAAATATAACTTGTTATAAAACCTAGTTCTCTTTTAGAAATTAATGAAATATAAATAACTGTAGCTTCCAAAATGCAACATAGTATAGAATATAAACATTTAGGAACCCTGCTATTAAGATTTTTTTTCCTTCTAAGAGAGGGGAAGTTCATCACAATACCAAACTTTAGATTTTAAACAAAATTATGTAAGCCATCCATTTGCATGTATTAACAAAGAGAGGCATACGCATTTATAAATATACATTAGATATGTGTACGTATAGAAGAGAGAGATTAAACACACACATTTATAAATATATAGATTCATTCATTTATTCATTTGTGGCCTATAGGGCTATTTCTCCCTACCACAACCATAGAGTTCAACTGTTTTACTATAGAAAAATCTTCCTCTGGTTTTAAAATAATTTTGGGTGGGGATGAGGTGGCTAATAATACCCCCTTGAAACTTTTTTCTTCATATGTGTAACGTATTATTTCTTGTAATTTTAAGATCTTAGGTTAAAAAAAAAAATACATGGCGGACTCCTAATTTTATGTTTTTTCTTTCAACTTTTAGCCTTCGATGAGCAAAGAATGTAAAGCAAATAATAAATCTATCCTTTCGGTGCTGAATATTCATACATGACTTTAATTAGCACACAGTTCCTCCCTCACTCTGCATTTTCTTCCTAAAGCAATTTTTTTTTTAAATATAGAGATTGTAGAGATCTCTTTTTCTTTCCTTTTAGTGATGGAGATACAGGTTCCCCTCCTCAAAAAAAAAAACCCCACAAAAAAACAAAACCCACCCACAGAATAAAGGAAAAAACTCCTAAGGGGGAAGCGCAGGAACCCTCCGGAGAAGATACTGGATTCAAATGCCACAGGCACCCCGCATTTAGCCATAACTTTAATTCACAACACTGGACTTGATCTGAGGACCGAATCACCTTTTTCGTTTCGCCAGAAGATGTAACCCTCCGCTCAGTTCCGACGTGCCAGGTTCTGCCGCAGAGCAGACCAGGGAAGAAATAACTACTTATACCCCAAACCTAGTTGTTTGGGACTCAAATCCTTCTTTAAAAGCCCAGCGGGGAAACGCTTTGACCGGACGACGAAGGCGGCTTCTTATTCTTTCCCATTCCTTCTTAGGAATCAACCGTAGATACAAGGACACAGATATTATACATAAATACATATGCCGCAGACATCCCAAGCGATCGATCTGCAGGCTCCCCAGCGCGCATACAGACGTATGGGGTACATACCTACGTGCGTGCGCGTGCATGTGTGTGTGTGTGTGTGTGTGTGTGTGTGTGTATGTGTGTGCCTATATAGATGTACAATATCTCCCAAGCGCACAATACACCCGTCCCACATAACCTTTCCGTGCTTGCGCCGTCCTAAGGAGAAGGTGTTGTAACAGTTCTGGAAGAGGCTTACAAATCTCGGGGGGTGGATTCTCCTTGCAGTCAACTTGATCGAGGGTGGGGGTCTTTATTTCGTCCGTAAAAAAGTCCGGGTCTTCCCTTCAGTTTAGGCGCGCTGTCTTCCTCTCTCTCCCTCTCTCTCTCTCTCCCCCTCTCTCTCTCCACTTTTCGCCGTCTTCCCCCCCCCCCTTCATTTCTCTTATTTAAAAAACGCTCCTTTGCTGGTTGTTACCAGTGCCATTGCCCCGAAGTATATCTCTCTTCCACCTTCCAACACAGGGAGATGTCCCGAATAAGATTGGGAAGTGCCACAGAAATAAGGAATCAGCCACAAATGCCTGTGTGTGTGTGTGTGTGTGAGAGAGAGAGAGAGAGAGTGAGTGTGTGCATGTGTGTGCGAAAAAGAGCAAGAGAACCTGCAACACACCTGCAAGTTATCTAACCTTAGTGGCAAAAGATAAAGTGATAGATTGAGCCCCCACACAAAAACTGAAAAAAGTTGGTTTTGGCGGTGGCGGTGGGGGGGGGAGGGGAGAGGCAATCCTCAGCTTCAAGCGAGTTTGCTTGAGCTCCGGCGACTCAACAACCCCTCTTGCGAGTCAGAAAAATCCGCATCGGAGGCGCCTTTAAAGAAGTGGGTCTTTCTGAGAGCCGGGAGCCTCTCCTGAGTCTTGCCTCGCTGTTGGGGCGCCCTAAAGTTGGGACCAGGGCGTCTTTCAGGAGGAGCCCAGGGGTGGATTTGACTTTTTCCTGCCAGCCCCAGTTAGCTCTGAACTCTGCTGCGCGCTATTATTTACAGTGAGTTCCCAAACTAAACACAACAGTATAATTTAACCTTTCCAGGCACTCGTAAATTTTTACGACTGTGAAACAGAGCAACGCAAATGAATATGCCCATAGTTACTGACTTAATAACAGCCTGTGGCTCCCGGAACAATAACTCCTTATGAAATATAATAAATATGTATTTAAATACAGATTGCCGCCAATGTTATTTTCTTTCTTTATGGCATAAACGATTGTATAATTTTATGTGAAGGTCTCCGATCACAAGAAGAGCAGCATGTCTGCGCGGTGCCCTCTTTCCCTCGCCCTCTTTCTCTTTTCCCAAGGAACAAGAACCATTGATGGAATGATTAATTATGATATAAAATAGTCCACTTAAAAAGAGTGATCATAATAGACCCCCCTTCAAAAAAAAATAGTCTGATCTTTTTATCTCATTTGGCCACAATTAAAAGAAACTTTGCTCTACAACTTGCTTATTCCTTTGCATTAAAAAAAAAAAAAAAGGAGCATATGGCTTTGCTATAAAAATGATGGCTGGAAAACACTGACCCATTAATAGCCTGCGGACTGATTTATTCTTTATTGTTCTGCTGCCCGGGCACGTGACACGCGGCAGCCAATGGGCTGACAGGCAGCCTTCAACTTATTAGGTGACTGTACTACTTCGCAAGGACCAAGTTGTTACATGAAATCTGTAGTTTCATAATTTCGCCAGGGCTCGCCTCTCCTTTGGTTTGGCCGGGGCGGCGATGTCTTCGTCGGGGACGCTCAGCAACTACTACGTGGACTCGTTCCTCCTCCACGAGACCGAGGAGCTGGTGCAGTCGCGCTACGCCTCGGCCCCCCTGGGCCAGCCGGCCAGGCAGGCGACCCTCGGCGAGCACCCCGAGTTCAGCCCCTGCAGCTTCCAGTCGAAAGCGTCCGTCTTCAGCACTTCCTGGAATGCCGTGCACCCGCCGAGCGCCAACAATGTGCCGGCCGTCTACCACCCGTACGTGCATCACCAGCCACCCGACGGCAGGTACATGCGTTCGTGGCTGGAGCCGATGCCGGCCTCCTTGTCTTTCCCCGGCTTGCCGGCTAGCAGGCATTACGGCATTAAACCTGAACCGCTCACGGCCAGGAGGGGTGACTGTACCACCTTTGACACGCACGCACTCTCTCTGACTGATTATGCTTGTGGTTCTCCTCCAGCTGATAGGGATAAGCCAGCCAACGACGGGGCATTCTCGGAAAACAATGGCGAGAGCGAGGCAAACGGAGACAAACCCCAGCTGGATCCAAGTAAGTGCACTTGCATCAGGGCCCCGCTGGACTTGAGGAGAGAAGGAGAGAGGGAGGGAACGAGCGAGGGTCTGCCGAGGCTGGCTTCTGAGGCAGGATCCATCTTGAGCTATGCGGCAAGGATTGGGGGGGGGGGTGGTTGTGTGTGTTAGGATGGGTGGTCAGAAAAGGGAAAGCGCTGGGGCTCCCTGGAACTGGGGGGGTGGGGGTGAGAAGCCCTATGTGTGTGCCTCTGTCTGTGTGTGTGAGTGTGTGTGTGTGTGTGTGTGTGTGTGTGTGTCGTTGTTTTTCTTTTCTTTTCTTTTTTCTTTTCTCCCTCGCCTCTCTTTCTCGGAATCTGCAGGCGCGGTGGGCTTGGCAGAGAAAAGACCGTTCATAAAGATGGTCTGATTCTCAGCTTCAGACTGCCTTTCTCAGACCCACTGTGCAAGGGAGTGTCACATGTATGCTTTCCCTGGCTATGGCTTCTGCTAGAAGGCTGGATAGGGAAAATTCGGGTGGGGCAGGGGGAAAGAAAGGTGTGGGGGTGGAGGGGGGGGGAGAGAGAGAGCTGTGAGGGAAGGAAATCCAAAACACTGGGTATGAATCCCTTTCCGTTAGCTCACAAATCCAAGAACACCCAGTTCAGGGGGAAAAAAATCACCTTCTTTCTCTGCCGAATTTGGAGAGGAACACACCCACAAATCAGGTTCATAGGCAGGTTTATCCTTAACAGCTGGAATGTGGGGGGAGGTTTTTTGTCTTTTGTCCCCTTATAACCAGAGAATATAGAGGTATTCACAAAGGGTGCCCTGTTCTTATGGGTTGTTCACCACCATCTTTTCAATAGCTGGGGGGTGGGTGGGGGGGAGGTGAAGAGGAAGGAGACAGGGGCAAGGTGGGGAGAAAGCCGGAAATGCCGGCTTTAAAAGTAGACTCTGGATAAACAGTATCAGGGACACTGGGTGCTGACATTTTACTGCAATTCCACAGGACTCTCTAGTGTGTCCCAGTTTGAAACCCACAGTTGCCCAGTGAGAGAATATTTTGTGTTAAGAGTGGGTAGTGATGAGGGCAAAAAAAAAAAAAAAATACATTTGTATGTGAAAGTCCTTGCTTCCTTCAACCTGAGTATTGTTTCCCTGCAGATAATCCAGCAGCAAACTGGTTACATGCAAGGTCCACTAGGAAAAAGCGTTGCCCTTACACCAAGCATCAGACACTGGAGTTGGAGAAAGAGTTCCTCTTCAATATGTATCTCACCAGGGACCGGAGGTATGAAGTGGCCAGGCTCCTGAATTTAACCGAGAGACAAGTGAAAATCTGGTTCCAGAATCGTAGGATGAAAATGAAGAAAATTAACAAAGACCGAGCAAAGGATGAATGATCCTGGACGGCAGGTTTAATCTGTGTCAAAATAGCAAAATCCGCCCTTCCCCCCTGCGGTCCTTCAGCGCCACACAATGCAACTTCTCTACCCCTATCCTGAAACTGTACCCAGGCCTCGCATATTTTTATTTTTTCATTGTTGTTTGTCCTTGGCCAATTCAGCTCTTGAATGTACCTCGCCAGCGTCCAGAAAGACCGCTGTGTCCTGGTGCTATTTTGGAGGTACCGTCTTTTTTTCCATTTTCTACTCATAGGAAAGCAAAGGAGGGACATTACCGCACCAGGGTGATACGTTGCTTTGTCTAAATCTACCTGTCAAGAAAGAAAAGAAAAAAAAAAGAAAGAATGAAAAAGAAAAAGAAAGAGAAAGAAAGAGAAAGAAAGAAAACTACCTTTTAATGCACAATTCTTTATGGACTGTATAGGTTAGTTGAAGTAGTTAAATTTATTTGCTTGTTGCAAGGCAGAGAGAGAAAGGTCTGCTGTAATACTTGAACACTGTGTTTTACTGTGGTATATTATATTTGTGACTCAATTTTTGTGCTTGGGTGCTGTACCAGATGTGATTGTGTAAGCTAGAATACAATTTGAACTCAGGTTGTTTATTATAAAGATTGCATAGAGTATAGCTCTGTAGTGTAAGGACGGAGTCTTTTTTTCTGTACCATTGAACAGTTAACCTTGGATCCTACGGGATAAAAATTATAAATCATCCATTTCATATCCTAACTTTTAAACATAAAAGAAAAACAAATATCTGGAATAAAAAAGGAGCTTATTGGTTCCTCTGAAACCACTCATTTAAGTATGCACACAATCTATCTATCTATCTATCTATAGTACAGTTTTCGTCAATTGTATATATATTATCTATATATTAAAGAAAGAAACCCTTAATAATCAAATTAGCTTGAATATTGTTTTTGCACCCGTGAGCAGTTCTCAGATATCGGAGCTATACCTATATGTGAAAAAGGTAACTACTACCTATGGTTTACGTTTTAAGATTAATCAAATAACTTGATTCCTATTGTAATGAAGTTTAATTTTATTGATAATAAATTATACACTAAAAACTACCTTTGGTTATTGCAGATGTGTATTAATTTTTTTTTAACAACCTGAAAGTTTATGTTTATGCAGAAGCTACACTTTGTATATTTTGCAAAACTTACCTCGTGGCTTACTGACCAAATAGTTTTGTCCAAAATGATATTTAACTTTTTTGCTAAATAAAAAAAAATATTGATTCTTTTATATTTTTGTGCTGTTTTAAGATTATTATGGGCGCTGCTCCACAAGCTCAGCCCATAGATGGCATCTATTCTGGTGAGTAACCAGCAGCAAAACCTTGATTCTAAGCCCAATTATTCCAAAGTAAATCTCTACTCCTTTAATAGCATTTACTCCATACTTTGGATATTAGGAACTTATGAATGAAATCACTTATAAGTCTGTGCATCCTTTTCCTGACATCACAGCATTTAATGACCCTGCCACCCAACGGACTATTGAAAATACTAGCCATCTTGCTGGAAGTCCATAATTTTTAATGATGCATATACAAATAGAGGCTTTATTTAAAAACAAAACAATACACCAAGCAGCTGCTTGTGACTGTCTTCTTCAAGGGCAAAAATACCTATGCTCTTTTTATTGGTTTCATTTTGAACTCATACAAAATCAAGCTGTTCTCAGAGGCAAATAGCTACATAGCCCCGGTATGAAAGATCACTTTGTAACTTCTTGAGGAATGGGCTTGCCTCTGTGAAAGGCACCCACCCTTTTCATTTCCCTCTACAGTGTCTCCCAAATCAAGGTGTGGCATTTATCTCCAATAAAAGATAGCAAAACTCAGTTCTTATTCTTATAAGCAGGAAAGTCAGATTCTAGCATGATTACCCAGGTAGTGGTTTTAAGTCCAGTTCACAAAATGTTACTGCAACAGCTTGCTGGACATAGCTAACAATTTAACAAACAAATATGAGGATGGGAGGGGTGGTGAAGTGGTGGTGGGATGGGGATTAGATTCAAAGCAGTAAGCAAGACTGAGATGAATGCCAAGTGAATCTCGGGAAAGCACTTAGAATCAGGTTCCACAAACTACTTGAAGAGAATTTCACCCACAATCAGAAACTGTAGGAATGCCCCTCTTCCTTTCAAAGCTAAAAATGCGATCCCATCCGCCGAACTCCTAAGTCTGGGATAAAGACAGTTATCAGAAACATATAATAAAAGAAAATGACGGCCATAACCCCTTTCTGAGTGCAAAGGGCCGGAAACCCTAGAATGGGCCGGGACAGGGTCTGGCTGGCTGTTATTTTTTTATTTTTGTTTCTGACTATGCCTCGAAGGGGGGAAAAAAATATAAAAAAATAAAAGGTGGGACTTATCTCTGAGCAATGCTTGACAAGTGGAAAAACGGGGTCTGTGTTGGCGACGGGAAAGGAAATTGGAGGGGCCGAGGAAGCTGGAATTACTGTCTGCACCAGGAGTTTGGGATCTGGGACGCCCTCTGTTGTTGTGGAGGGGGGGGCACTTCAAAGCTCCAGCCTTTGGAGGGCCTAATAAACGGCGGGTCTGCAAACTGTCTGGAATTCGGCCCTTAATGAGTTTACAACTGTCCAGCCGCAATTAGTTTTTCTACAAAAGCCCTTTCATTTGTTTTGTCTGGCTCTTTTAGATAAAGCCGGACTGCGGAAATAGCCTGCCTTTATGAGTCCCCTTCCTCTGGAATGTAGGCTTGAACGGTGGACGTTTATCTATAATGAATTTGCCGCCGGGAACTTCTCCTACAATAGCCAAGGCACCGCGAGGCAGATTATTTAAAACGTTTGCAGTGCAGGGAGCACCTCAGTTTTTACGCATTTGTAAAGAGTCCTGCACCTTTTGGATCCCTTGCAAGGACCACGAAGAAACAGCAGATGGCAGTGTTGTTCCATGGAAACGAGAGTGATGTTTATGGCTGCCAAAGGAAGATTCTAAAATGTCGACTTTCTGGAAGCAGCATCCTGTATATGCGGGGGTTGGAAACTGCTGATTGGATTTTAACAAAGGACAAAAGTGCTCATTGCCTGTTTAGCCCTATGAACATCTGAATGCTTAAAAAAAAAGAATGCAGCAATGCTGGGTTGGATGCAGATTTATTCACACCAAAAACAGGTTCTCAGGAAGCAGTGCGAATTTAAACTAGTTTTTTTATTAAAAATGAGTCCAGTTGTTCACCAGCATGTCATTTATTGTAAATCCTAATTTCACCTATTAGGCTTTTTATTATTTATTTATTTATTTATTTATTATTTTAAAAATGTATCAAAGATCTGATTTTGTATGTTGTGACTTCAGACATGAGTAATATGTGATGTGCGTGTATTTGTATGTGTGCATCTACATATCTATAGATGTGTACACATACAGACACATCTATGCAAACACACGTTTCAGGTTTTAAAATGGCTCATTTCAGCTCAATAAAGAGGCTGAATTGGATTCTATCCCTATGGATATATGCAAGAATGTATCATCTTTGGAGAAATTAAATCTTCAACTGTTAAACCTATAATAAAATAAAAATGCATTTGTGTTTAGAACAGATCCATAATTTAACTGGCTGTGATATGTACAAATTGATATCTGTATGCAAATATAAATCATGCAGGCAAATATATTCGCACAGCACAATTATTTATATTTCCTGAATCTCACCCTGGCAGGAAGCTGCTCTAGGTAGTAAGCCCCACTGAATTAGGTGGGGTTTACTTTTTAGTAAATATGCCCAGGATGGTCTTATGATGGTGTGATTGTGTGCAATTGTATTCCATCAGCATGCTCTAACGGGGCTTTTAATAGCGCACCGCAAAAGGTATGTAGAATTTAAACATAAGTAGGCTGCACCATCTTTACCGAAAGCATAGAAGGAATATTACAGCTGCAAAAATTCAAATCTGGGAAAGCCACAGTGGATGATTGAAAGATTGCATCGTTGGTAGAAGTAACCCTAAGAAAGAGCTTAAAGGCCATGTTTCCAAAAGGAACAAATAGACAGAATTTTTTTTCCCCTGGAAAAACATAACACAACAAATAAGCCCCGTTTTAATAGGGATTTTAGGCAGTCCTCTATGGCGCAAATATCTTTATTTCTAATACAAGGGTATCTTTCTTCAGCCTCGTTTACATTCCCCAAACGTGACTCTGCCCTGCTTTGGTGGTCAGGCCGTCCTTGAAATTGTGCTTCCCCACCCCCCCCAAGCCACACAAACCGAATTGCTAGGATAAACCAACTAATTTTTAATTTGAAAATTATTTACCAGCCACTGAATTTTCCAGCAGATGTATTTTCTGCAATTAAGGGCTCTGTTCTCTCCTAAACAATTTTGACTCGGTGGGATCCGATTTAATTATGTTATGCAAATGCTCACAAGCTGATATACCAATGGCTGTACAAAAGTCTGTATTTTTTTTTAATTCTGGGACCTTTTTTTGTTTCTTATATTTTCTGTTTTTTTTTTTCTGATCAAAAATTGATTCATTTTTGCTTCTGCTCTGGAGGACTGCATTTATTCTCATTTCAGCAAGGAACACATTCTGGCTTCTGAAAATTAGATGATTGAAATTCGTGTTTATCTATAATAGGTCTTTGGAATATAAGAAGCATAAATGCATCGCATCAAAATGAAAGAAAAATATGATATTATTGAGAAAATGTTGAAAATGTACATCCTTTTTCTCACCTACAAATGCACACACAAATCCATCATGCAGAAGCAGTGAAGGAAGATTCAAGGTTTAAGCACGGAAAGTATTCTGGTTTAATGCTATACTAAGAATCCACATTAGGGAAACAGCCAATTATATCTGACCCTTAAAAATATTGAGGGAATGCAACATCTATATTTAATAAATGGTCCTAGTGGAAAATAAAAATAAAATTTATGTGATCAGATTATGGCCTATCGTAGTTAGGTATGTAATTCTTATTGTTAAGATAATACCTTTAATCTAACCTGGTGATGCTATTTGGAACCACTTCACCTGTGGTGAAATGCAAAACGGAAGTTAAGTAACTCATATAAACTTTTAATTGAACAGGCAAGACTAATTAAGGAGAGGGAAACTCATATATGCCAAACAGCAAAATCAAAGCTGTAATCAAGCTCAATCAGTAACTATTTTGTTTCCTAATGCAGAAAGCAGACTTACAACGTTAATAATTGGAAAATATTTTGAAACTGGTGCTCTTTCGCTTTAACAAAGATTTCTCAGAATATATAACAAAGCAATTTATGTCTCCCTATTTGAGGGAATATTTTTGAAGGGCATGGAGTTCGTTAGATATAGAAGAAAGTATAGTAGGTGTAGACGTTTCATTTAATAACACAGGTGTAAATGAAATGCAACAAACAATATATTATAAAAATATAATGGTCGTTCTAGGCTGTCTGAGCGGGTGGGCACACGCACCGGACTTCTAAGCAGGTTTCCAGGGAGAATGCAGCGTATAGGATCTCCTTTCTGAATTGAAGGAAAAAATCCGCATTTTTTCTTCAAGACTTAAAATGGAAAAAGAGAGACTGGCAAGCGGGCAGCTTCATTTTCAACATGCTTTGGAGCTTATGGGGGGGGGGGGAGGGAATTGTATACAGAGAATTAGACATTTGCCTTGTCAGAACACTGCCCTTTCTCAGGGGGCTTGTGAGCATGTGTATCCCACATATTACAACTACACAATTCTTGTGGGGGAAAAATTAGAACGTTTCCAGGCTTTACAAAACATTTTTTTTTTTTGTCATTTTTATTTTTAAGTCTACCCCTTGCAAATATGAGGAACTAGCATCTTGTCTTGGTCGACCCCTAAACCAGTTTAAGGATCTGCGGAAAGCCTTGGTTTGTCTTTTCAAGAGCCTTGCCTGGAATGTTGCTTCTGGTTGCTGTCTTGCTCCCCTCTTCCATCTTGTGGACTGTTCCCGGAGAGGCATTTATTAGTTCAATGTTGAGGTGGCCGGCTGCTTCTTTGATCTCGGTTGCCTTTGCACGTTCACTTTGCTTTATTCCCTCTTCTTATCCATTTCATGGGTGCTTTTGTTGCCTTGTTTGCTTGATTTCGAAAAGATTTTCCAGGAAAGAGAACGGGAATGGTAGACAGGGAGCCTTCCGTGGGCCTTCCTTTGGTTTTGACAGCCATCTTAAGAGTGCGGATGCCGTAGCTTCAAATTCGCTCCCCTAAGAGAAAAGCCGGAGAGGCAAAGGACCACATCTGAGTCCATAGGATTGCACGATTAGGAACACCATCTCGTTCCGCAGTCCTATGGTAAGGTGGTCTTTATTGGTCTTTTTACTGGACTGGCTGGGGTGGTGGTACCCTCCCAAAGCTCCCGTGAGAAATATCACCAGTGGCGTTTCTAGAGCGTGAGAGGCTCTTTGTAGACATAGGATACCCAGTTCCATAATTTGAGGGGAGAATTTCCGGGACAATTCTATTGTCTTCCTTCCAGTTTATGATGTGCAATAGAGCAGGGCAGTAAAAGATGCCTCTGTGCAAACGTCTCCATGGAAGGGAGGAAATTCATTTTATGACCTGGGGGGGGGGGGGGAAGGAAGCAAGAGACTCGCCACCTTTCCTAGCTGCATGTGTGTCTTTGTGTGTGTTGAGGTGGGGTTCTTAAAAAAAAACTAGGTACCCTTTTATCTGTGATCTGTGGGCAGGGGCATTGCATAGTAGATCCCCAAAGGTATGCCGTTTTCTGAAGAACTTGGGCACAGGACAGAAGCAGGGCTTTTTTTAAAAAGATACATTACAACACCTTCCTCCCCTATTCGAGGAGATTCCCCTTCCCAAAGGTTATGAAAGCCCGTTTGTTTTATTTGTCACTGCAAATACGTTTTTTTGTTTTGTTTTTTTGTTTTAAAAAGAACCAGGGCGGTGCTATTGGGCAGAGCAGGCCCGTCTAATAAAGGACTTCTATGTGTCATAATTCCCACAAGGAGTCTTCTGATGCAGCCCTCGCTGGAATAGCATGCAAATTCAGAGACATGAAAGGCCTTGGAAGATATTTACCAGGCCTCTTTGAAAAACTTGCAAACAAGCTAGGATCAGCTCCAAAAACACCGCCCTCTTGGGAGTTGGTAACTGAAGAGAAATGGAGGATCTTTTGCCATATAGAATGTCAGTGTTTCAAGAAATCTGCTAGCATTATAGGAAGGGCAACCATTTTTTTTAACCGAATCCCACAAACTCATCAGTTCGACGCGCACGCACACAAAGAGAGATTCAATGACCACCGTTTGTGGGATGCTATTTCTTTTTTTCTTTCTTTTTTTTTTTTTTTTACAAAATAAAAGAACAGGAACATGGTGGTGGCGGTGCGTTTGTGTCGATGTCTACTAATGCTCGGGAGCCCACCGACCGGGAGTGAGAAAGAA
>NW_015386399.1:1995720-2087348 GCF_001527695.2 Protobothrops mucrosquamatus | reverse complement strand
AAAAGCCTTGTTCAAAAACATAAAAGGACAGCTCGACCTGCGGGCGAGTGTTACGCGACCTCAGGCAGGCGAGCCAAGGCGGCGCATGCAAACTTCCTCGCCAAAAGTGCGCCTGCCTCTCCGCTTTTAATTAGAGCAGAGGCGCCATTGCGCAAAAGCCTGTGGCATTGTATGTAAATGAACCTCATAAAACTTTTTATTGCCCAATTAATGAGTTCGAGCCTCGTAAATTTATCTAACTCCTCTTCGTGATGGAGCTGGAGAGTCGGGCTGAACTCCGGGCTGCGCCACAGGGAGAACAGGCGAAGGTGGCGAATGGGTCCGGGGAAGGTGGCTATGGGGCGCCTTTCTCTGCCCGCAGCGGCAGAGAAGGGGAATCTCGGGTGGGAACGAGGGTGGCGGGCAGAGGTGGAGGAGGCAGCAACGGCTGAGGAGCCACCTGCACGCACTGGATTAAAATATGTGATTTCTTACTACTCTCGAATTTTCTTTGTCAGAAAAATAGGGTCCTGCTCTAGATGGGCAGGCAAAGTGGGTGCGGGAGGAGAAGGTCCCAGTGCACTTAAACCTCGCTGCACTCCCCTAGCAAGGCGGGAGGCGAAGGCATTATTTTAAATGACATTGGAGTTTTTTGGGCAAGAATTGAACCTCAGGCGGTGCCTAGAATGTGACCTAATATTCGCCACAGTTCCGCTGAGCCATTTTGCCTGTTTCGGATTTTTCTTTGAGATTAAGGGTTGAAAACCTAAAAACTAACCCTAAGGTGACCGGTCCCATGGAACACAGCCGAATTATTTTGGAAGTGAGAGGAGAACTATTGACTCAGGAGAATTTACTTTCAAGTAGGGTCTCACTAGGGAATACTTTCAAGAAAATCTGCCTAACCCTGCGCGGTTAAATGGCCTTTGGGGTGGCCGGGTATTGTATCTGAAAACATGGAGGCTGGGGACAGAGAGGGCTGAACTCCGTTTATCTGCCGACTTGTTTATAAATTCCAGGTTTTTATGGCGGATTGTCTTCCTTTCCTGCTTTAACTTAGATGGTCTCCACCCCACCCCCCCGTCTCTCCCTCCCTTTAGGTCCAGATCGAAAGAGAGGGCGCCAGACTTACACCCGCTATCAAACGCTGGAGCTGGAGAAAGAGTTCCATTTCAACCGCTACCTGACCCGCCGGCGGAGGATAGAGATCGCTCACGCCCTGTGCTTGACCGAGAGGCAGATCAAAATCTGGTTTCAGAACCGTCGCATGAAATGGAAGAAGGAGCATAAAGAGGACGCCGCTGGAGGCACGGCCGCCGCCAACGAAGAGGCACCCGCCACTACCTCGGTGGAAAAGGTGGAGGAGGAAGAGGAGGAGGAGGAGGAAGAGGACGCAGAATAAATGCCAGCGGGAGGAGGAGGAGAAGGCTCGCCCCAACTTCTTCTCAAATGCTGTTTGCACGTGACAGCTGTAAACGCTCTCCTGAAGCTTTCTTTTTTTTTGTTAAAAAATAATAATAATAATAATAATAATAATAAACATAAAACTACCCTTGTTTTTTTTCCCAATGGCCATTTCCACTCTAAGAGGGTCTGGGGAGAGGACAGGCAGAGTAGATCTCTTCCATTACCTCTAGACATCCCCTGGCTTATTATTCTCAGACTAAATTGCAGAATCCCACACTGTCCAGCATCTGGGATAAATTGGTTTTGGGCATCCAAGCTGGTAGCCATTTATGTTAACAAGTGATAAATAACATAGTTAATTTTTTTATTGATATTTGTGAAAAGAAAATGAATCCAACAATTAACTGTTCTTTGCACAAGGAAAGGGGAGGAGAAAGAGCAAGAGAGAGAGAAAGAGAGAGAGCGAGAGAGCGCGCACAAGAGCCCCAAATAAGTTAGCTTCCAAATAAACTACCTGACTGCACAGATCCCAAAAATCTGAAAGGGAAAAGTGCACTAGGCTTAATTTCAGACTACCTAATTTTTCACTAAAGTTCTATATACTTCCAAGTGGTTGGACTTTCTGCTTATTTGTTTAAATAACTGGGGATGGGGGTTGGGGTGGGGGAAGAAATCCTTTTAAAAAATAATAAACCACTACACTCAATTGCAATGGTTCGTACTACCTATTTTGAAAACTACCTATTTAGTAACTCCGCCTACCTATCAACAAAATTGTATTGTATAAATGAGAAGGGGGTACCAGTGTTGGTGGGAGACCTTGTCAAGCAAAAACTGTGAGGCCTGCCTGACATGGTTCAAATATTTGGTGGGGAGTACTTCTGAATATAATTTAGAGTTTTTAAGACATAATATATTTATTGCAAGGCTGTTATTAAATTAAATCAAATATGCTGCAATATTAGATTTTTTCTCAAGTCTTCACTAGCCCGAATTTTATGGGATAAATACTGATTGTATCCATTGTAAAATCTGCCTCATCTTTCCTTTCATATTGTGCTCCTGAAGGCTGATTCAGTGTTTCGTTTGAAATTCGTCCATTAATTGTGCTTTATGCGTTTAAAAAAAGAAGTTAAGTGAATTTAAACAACCATCCCCTGCTCTTTCATCAGTTTTTTCCCTCACTCTATACTTGCTCAGAACAAAAGGCTGCAACTTTCCTACATTTCAGACAACTTGTGTGCATTGGAAATGTTGCCTGTTTCTTCTGTTTTGAACTCCATCATAAACTGGAAAATCTATACTAGACTGGGTACCTTTGTAGCATGATTACATTTTAAAAAAACTTCTGTATAAATAAATTGCACCATTAAAGTTTGGCTAATCTTTATTCATAACTTGTATGTTACAAATGTGTTTTTTTCTGCTCTGTTCACTGTGAACTTTGAGGTATTTCATGTTAAAATTAGAAGGGGCAGGGAAGTGCGCGTGTATGTATGTATATGTATGAATTATCTTTGAAGTTTGCTTTTGTGTATCACCCAAGTGTTTCCATGTTATACAGAAATAAAAATGCTTGATGACCCTGCATTGTATTTCTTTACAAGCAAAGAATATATGTGTGCATGTATGCCCCATTGTTTAGTATTCCTGCAATGAAATATAAGACATCTGAGCAAGTAAACAATTATCTTGAAGAAATGAGGGTGGTGCCCTCATTATTCCTGTTACCTGGAAGAAAACAGCAACACAAATTCATTTGCAGAGTAATATTCACCAAGGTGGGAGAATATTTCGGAGGTGGAAAGTTGCGTGGCTCTGTGGGCCCAATCCTGATGACTTTCATATGCAGCTTCTTCCATTGGAACCAACAGTGATAAATAGATCCCGTTTTCTCCTTTGGCATCTGAACTGGCTCCATGACTTTGGCTTCAGTGGAATTAGGATTATGTCTTCGTTCCAGCTTCATCACATAATCCTAATTCCCAATGTGAGGCTGGTATGCATCTTTCCTGCCTAAACATAAATCCGCATTATGCATAGCATATAATTGTCAGTATGGATATTCTCAGATCAGAGATCCGACTATGCTAAATGTAGGGACAGAAGACAGAAGTAACAGAAGCACAGCTTCTCTTCAATATCTTCAAATATTTCTGAACCATTGTCCTTATTTTTGTTTTTGTTTTACTCCATTATCCACCCCCATTTAAAAAAAAAAAACTGAAGCAAAGCGGATGCTTTCAGATAGAAATTATAAGGAAGGAGGAAAAGGATAAAATTCCTATGGGTGGAAAGAGGGCCAACGCCTGATACTTTATCCGCCTCTGAATGTATTTAGCATAATTTCAATGCAAAAAGCGGAGAGGGTGTTTTTTTTTTTGTTTTTTTTTTTTGTCCAAATGGTGGGTCCTTTAAAAATCTAGGACCATCTCTCTGGTAAAATGGCGCCTTTCTAAGTCCTGCCTCTTTCTTAGTGATGGGGAAAAGGCCATAAATCCGTTGTTGTTTATGAAAATTTACAACTTTGCAATACAACTTTACGAGTGATTCGGGTTCTCTATTGGTTGTCGACGGTCATGTGGGTGGTAATCGTGAACATGAACTTTTTTATAATTTCCCTGGCAAGAATAGAGCTGCATTCTTTTGCTCTGCTCCGTCCTGCTTCGGATCTCTCTGCCTTTCCAGCCCCACCCCCCACCCACCCACCCACCCACCCCTTTCAACCACCCACCCGGGTTTTCATATGCCCTTTGTAAGCCCAAAAGGGAGCCGAGTGGATGGAGATCGGGCAGTCGCCTCGGACGCAGGTCTGGAATGGCCTTTTCCAGCTCCTTTACCGGAAGGTGTGGCGTCTTGGATTCAGAGCTTTGGGGTGGCAGATTTTCAACTCACAACCTGGCTAATTTCCTGCTTCTTCTGGCACCACCAAAAGGAAGGCCATTCGTCTCCACAGCAGGCAAAGCGGCAGCTGTCAAAGTGGCAGGGGCTCCTACCAGCCAGGAACCTACAAGGTGAGAAACGTTGAGGAGAAGAAGAGAGAGCGTTGAGCAAGCAGACCCAGTTAGTTAAGTTACACGAAGCAGCCTGGCGAGATGATGGCTAAGCCTCTCTTGTCTCGAGAGGAGGTCGATTTGACTAAGCGTGAGAATGAACCAATGCTACCCGGAGCTTCCGGGAGTTTGCCTAGCGCATACAAATCAGCGCCGGGCTCCAAGTGTCATCATCCTGACACTGTTACTGTTCCATTGGCTGCGTTAAAAGGGTGCCTTTGGAAAGCCTGGTGGGTTTCCAGAAACCTCTGGTGAAACGGCTTTCCCTTCGTAGAAAAGGCAGGTTTGCAAAACCCAGAAGGGTGGTGTCAAACCTATGAGAGCTGGTTCGGTCCTTGCAAAGAATTTAATTTGCGGTGGAAACTGTTAAGAGGTTGTGTTTATTTTGAGTGGTGTGTGAGGAATGGAAGTAAATTGGTGGACGGAGGCGGGTCCTCACGTGTTTAGAATTGTAGATGGCGATTAATTCCGGTGATGCCTTTAGAGGCAAGACCTGAACGCAGTATTATGGTGTTGCTTATGTGCATGGTTGAGAGGCAGGAACATGTGGCAGCGTTTTAAGAACCCGAACATTTCTTTTTTGTTGTTTTATTTTGTCATTAGTGAGGGAGGGGGGGGTGAGTGGGATTAAATGCTTCAAGGAATCTTTTCAGTCATTGTTTATTGGAAAAAAAACATGTAAGTTCTCTTAATAACTGGAATAGCTGGTAAAATGTGAGAGTTGTATGCAATGTTTTCATAGCAGCAATTGTGTATGGTTCACCCAAATCGAGGTTGTTTTGTACAGAGGAAAATATTTCTGACTGTGCGACTGAAATATGTCCCTGTTCTTGTATTGATCCCCGCCGTTGAGGATGATTAGCGATTTTCTTAAATATTAGAAAAAAATAGGTTTTCAAGACACCCCCCCCCCCCCTCAATCCATTCTCCGAGCTGATAAAGAATTACGTGTACATTACATTGCAGTATCCTCTTGACTATAGCTGCAGTAAATGTCGGATTATTTATCGGCGAGAAATTTACTCAGTACTGCCACTGTGTGGCCTTTAAAGGTACTAGCCGCTGAGAGGGTCGGGGGCAGCCACCAGGTACATAAATAATTAAGAGAGAGCCGATAAATAAATCACGACTGAATGGGTTGCTTATCGTTGTGGAGCATATACACGCGGAGATGGTGTTCTCTTTTCCCAGACACTTTTTGTATTTTAAATGTACGCAGGGGAAGGCCGAAGAACCCCTTAAAAAATATGATTACGCTAACTCTAGCAGGACGACCTAGCGATGCCGACTTTATCCCGGGGGTTACTACGGTAATACACGCCCCATCTAAACAATGGCTCGGACTGAGATTTCTGTTTGGGTTAGATTTGTTAGCTAAATCTTGCTTCTCCGTTACCTTCCGTGAACACAAGAATTTGATAGTGAGTTTGTACCTTCACAGAAAATGAGTTTTTAAACTTAAATAGAGCTACCGCCCCCTCTCCTTCCTCACTCCCCCCCCCCCGCACCTATGTTCCAACTTTGTTTGACTTATGGCTTGGGTTGAATGAAAGGAGGGGGAGAGGGGTAATGGGAGGCCCTCATTGTTAAAATGGTAGTCACACGTTTTAAATCAATGGAGGTTGTTATTTGAAAGAGTTCTGAAGCCTGACCTGCTTTGCTGTGTGTTTTTTAAGGGCCCAGCCAAGTTGTTCATTAAGAAACTGTCTCAAGAGAATGTGTCTGGATTCCTCTGGGAAGGTGCAGACTTTGGCAAAACTTCTGTTTAACAGATGTGTGTCTCCAAATGTCTAGATGAAAGGAGGGGGAAAGTGTACTCTTAGTACAGTTTCATTTCCTGGACCACGGCCATTTCTTCTTTTTTAATTTGCTCTGGTTGGTGTTCAGTAATGATATATAGATTTTATCCCTTCTATTTAGAATTATGCTTGCTGTGGATATAAAAGTTCAGGAAGATTTCCCTGTTTGTTGCATTAAATTTACAAATAATTACATTTTTCCTAGCTGTTTACATTTTTGCACATTGTACAAGTTGGCAATTGACTAATGAAAAATGAACCAAAATCTAATTATATGTATATAAATTTACAATTTAACAAATATACTCCATTTATAGAATGTTTTGGTTCTATATATGGTGATGATTACTACATATAAGCCAGTATTCTCTCTGTGTGTGTCTCTCATTTCCTTCTCTCACTTTCTTGTCTTGTATTGTAAAATATTTTAAAATAATTCATTTTTGATACAGTAATGACTATGCTCCATTTTGGAGACTATTTTCTAAAACATCCCAAAATTTACATTTATCGATCTTGATTTAGCGGGTGAAAAAAAATCCATTGTTGGAAGGATTTCTGAAACTTCCTTTCTTAAGAACCAAAAGAAAGCTGGCAACTAGAAGGGGATGTTGGTGGTGACAGCAGCTATTTTACCTTACTGTTGTTTTAGAGATACCCTAATTGGAGTCAGGAAATTAAAAAATAGCCAGTTGGCCAAAGGCCTTGTGGTTTTCAAGCCAATGAAGTAGCCATTTAATAAATAGAACACCTGAGAAAGGACGGAAACAATTGGCACAAGATATGTGGCTTTAATCTTATTCATATTTCCTAGGAGGTAAGGCTGAAATGATTCAGTAGAAATCATTTCAGAAGTTGCCAACTTCCTTGTAAAAGTTCTCCTTGCTTTCCAGGTTTCTCATTCCCGTAACAATTTTGTAACTTCAAGGGTAAATATTTTCCCATTGTATTTTGAAATTACTGTCAAGTTTGCAGATTTCAAAATGTGTATCTGCTGACACTCTTTCTCTTTCTTTCTTTCTTTCTTTCTTTCTTTCTTTCTTTCTTTCTTTCTTTCTTTCTTTCTTTCTTTCTTTCTTTCTAATTTGGTTTATTGGTCTTCTTTCTTAAGATGGGGTGACTTAATTGTTCCCCACCTTCCTGTGAGATTCATTATAACAACAGACTGAAAGTTACAAAGATTTTATTTGGGGAGTTAAAAGACTAACAACAGGGGGAAAATTTTATTGGAATAATTTCCTCTCTTCAAAGCCGCAGCTAACATCCTCAGAGAGGTTTCCTTTGAATGCCCCCACTGACCACAAATAAAGAGCAGCAACAACAATAATTGTGTGGGAGAATCGCCGTTTCCTGTCCGTTTCAGAGCTGAGAATTAAATTAACTGCATTATATTATCTGGATCATCCTGAACAGAAGGGATTATTATTATTATTATTATTTTAGCCATTCTCGAGGATGTCGATGCGCGCATACACTCTCCCACGCACGTTTCATTAGAAACAGGGAAATGAAATCATGAAAATCGGCTGGATTTCAATTGCCCATTACGTGTGCTGGAAAATATTCCATGTGCTTTGGGCACCCTCGTTTCATTGCTTTTGACTCGGGCATGAAGGGAAACGGTTCAACTGAGACCGAATCTCCTGTTCGCCAGTTTGTTTCTAAACCAGCAGATTCTCCCTTTTTGGAGACGGTAGTCAAGTTCCCATTTTTAAGCGTTTCTTAGACACCGCCTCTAAACCACGCGGTTTCTTTGCTTTTCGTCTCTGCGGCGGGGCTGGGACACAGACCCCCTAAGCTCCTGGCAAGAGACTGAATAAACGGGGGGTGGGGGTGGGGGGGGAGAATAGACCACGGCTTTTGCAAGATAAGTTTTCGGGGGTGCCTCTTTGCTGTAAGCAGTCATCTCCCCGTCGCTGGGAGTGTCTCCCTGGCGTCATTCATTCATTTAGGTGGAAATAACCCGCTCGACCTACAGACTGGCGAGCACCCATTTCCTCCCCGGGGGTTACCCGAGGGCAATTCTCTCCCCCCCCCCCGCAGCCCTGCTCTCCCGGTTGGCGCTGAGAAGAGCGGCCGGTGGCCAGTTGCCAGCTGCTAGGCTTGGCCGCGGCGGCGGGGGGGGGGCGGTGGCGGAGGAGGAGGTGGAGGAGGTGTGTGTGTGTGCCGGTGGAGAGGGGCGGGGGGGGGGGTTGTTTGGAACTTTGCTGGCTCGGTAGCGGCGGATCCCAGGGGAGAAGGCCGTCCGCCGCTCGCTCATTGGTCGCCGCGCCGTCAGCTGGTTCGATTTGCTGCTGTCGCTTTTGGCGCTCGGCCATCCAGAAACAAACCACTCGCATGACTACTAATAGTTATATAGCCAGATGTACTAATACACAACAAATCAAGGTCCGGGATCTGGGGAGCGTCCATGAGTTCCTATTTCGTGAATCCCGCTTTCCCGGGAAGCTTGTCAAATGGACAAGAGTCCTCCTTCCTGGGGCAGATGCCCCTCTACCACCACCCAGCCGCTGGCTACGAGGCTCTGAGGCACTTCCCAGCTTCTTATGGGGCCGGCAGCCTGCAGGAGAAGCCCTACTCTTCCCCTAACTTCTTCCAACAGTCCAGCCCCAACACGGTCATCGCCTGCAACCGGGCAGCCTATGATTATGGAGCCTCTTGCTTCTACTCGGACAAGGACCTGGGCGGTGCCTCCTCGCCCTCCGGCAATGGCAAACCAAGGGCCAGCAACCCCGGGGACTACTTGCCCTGCTTTGCCTCTGACCAGCAGTACAAGCCCGAAAACGTGGCAGCCAAAATCCTAAACGAGGAAAACAGTGACCGGAAATACACCAGCCCTGTTTACCCTTGGATGCAAAGGATGAATTCATGTGCTGGTAAGTCAAAAAAAGGTAACCATAAATAGGGAGGGTGGGCTTCAGAGATGATGATTGAGGGGGAGCTTCCATTCTCTCTCTCTCTCTCTTTCTTGGGGAGAAAGATCTTTTTTCAGATGGGCCATCTTCAGACTCTCTAGGATGGGTAGAGGAGGTTTCAAAGCCCAGGGAATGGATGACCTGAGATTCTTTTTTTTTTTTCAAGTTCTCCATCAACCTGACAGGTTGAGGATTACCTTGACAAGGAATGCATTTTGAAGGCTAAGTCAGCACATGAAGCCTGCCATTGCAGCCTCGCATGCCTGGAAGCAAATCTTAAGGAAATAACTATTAACACTCTTCAAAAAATCAATATTTTTTAAGTATTGGGTGGCTGCTTTTGCTAAACTGCTCGCCACCACCATCTTCATCATCATCATCATCCTCACCAGAGAAGCTTCTCTGTCCATCAGAGCCAAAGAGTGATACGAGGGAAGAGTTCCGACTGCTCCATATATTTGTGAGAGTTCTCTTCCCCCTCCCTTCACCCACTCATTAGTGTATAAGAATGAGCTACCGAATGCACGTTTCTAGTAATATCTACGCACGCACACAAATCATCTAATGGGGTGAAAGGGGTGGGAAGAAAGAAAACTTGATCAATGGCCACCCCCACCCCCCATTTCAATGTATCAGAATGTCATTCTTTGTTCTTCTATCAGAGGAATATAGAAAGTCTAAGGAGATTTTAATAGTGAAGCATTAAAATTAAAAGCTTTTGGAGAGTTTCAGGCTGTTTTCACTGAAGCATTAATGACCTTCCTTTAAAGCAGCATACTGTGACTTAATGCTCTATTTCTATTTCTATTCTACTTTAAAAAAAAAACAAAAAACCAAAAGCTTGCTTCAAAATAGATTTTATTAAATTTATTGGGGCTTGCAAATAAATCTGTTTATAGGTGCTGGTGCCAGTTCACTGAACTTAACATTCTCCTGTTAAGCCAAGACAACATTCTCCTTCCTGTTAAGCCAAGACAAACATCTTCAAATTTCACCTGTTTAAAATGGGAAAGAATTAACAAATAGGATTGCTAATACCTTCCTTTGGAAATCAGTGGGACTGAAAAATATTCCAATTTGGTTTAAATTTGGTTAAAATCCTCTTGCAAGTCTGGACATAAAACATAACATAAAAGCAACTCTCCTATACCAGGGCCTGTTCATGTATTATCTAAGGGTAATGGCCATGTTGAAAACAATCTTCCTCCTTGTTATTAAAAAGGAATGCTTCTGTTCCCCCCAAGCCCCCAAAATTAAATTAAAAATTAAAAAATAACTTCAAAATAGTGTGAGCTTGTCCCTTAAGTTAGGAAAGCAGGAGTAAACAAGGAGTAGGGCTCCAAGGATGGACGAATAGCCTGCTTATTCCAGGTTATATATGTTTGCTTCCTTAGGTACAGTATATGGAACGCATGGGAGACGGGGCAGGCAAACCTACACCAGATTCCAAACGCTAGAGTTAGAAAAAGAATTCCATTATAACAGATATTTAACCAGAAGGCGTCGGATTGAGATTGCAAATGCTCTTTGCCTTACCGAACGACAGATTAAAATCTGGTTTCAAAACAGGCGGATGAAGTGGAAAAAGGAAAGCAAATTGATCAATTCCACCCAGCCTGGCGAAGAAAAAACAGAGGAAAAATCAGGGGAGTAAAAAATTATGTTTAAGAGAATCTACCATCCATTAGTGGCTTTTTCCTTCATCACCATGCCCTCCTCCCAGTTCACACACAAATTGTACACACACACATTTATTGGGTTATTATTCTTTTGTTGTTGTTGTTGTTGTTGTTATGCAGATATTTCCGAAGGCTTAATTAAAATATGTACATATTTATATATCTATATATGTTTTCAGTAAACTGTGAATTTCTGTATCTAGTAGAATTATCGACAGTAGAAAAGCTTAGCAATATTCAGATTTCCGCCCTGTAGATTTAGGTGCTTAAATGCTTCTGACATGAGCAATGCCTTTATTTTCTTTTTTTTTTTTTAAAGGAAAAAAAATGTGTTTGTATAAAACTGTCATTTAATGGTCCTTCTACGCATTAAAAAGGATCAGACCTGGATCCAGAGAGGGATTCTAGAAGCATAGGGAGCTTCTTCTGCATATTTTTCTGTTAACTCATAACAAATAGTTGCGCTTTGTTCTACCCTTTTTCATCTCCAAACTGAACCCATTTGTTTGGTAATAATATTGATTTCACTGAGACTTTATTTGAATGATGTTACACATGGCATCCTCATGTAATTTAAGGAAAGAAAGGGGAAATGTTAACATGTACGCACAATTCCCAATATATAATTAGGATTTTCAAAAGAGATAATGGGTGGGATGGGAAATTATCATTCAAAACCTTGCTGATTATCTGTTGTATATTTTTATTTTTCTAAAGTATAGGATTATGGCTTTTTTTAAAAACAATTAGTCCTTCTAAAAGGGTAAAATACTGTAAATAGAGTAGAAAAAGGAAGGCTAGACTTCCTTTGATGAGAAGATTACCAGGATCCATGTAATTATTTAATATAATTGATCATGAAGCATTTTCATTTCTTCTTCTATTGACCTAGTTTTAAATTTCAGTATCATGGTGTTGTATGTAGATGTATTCTTTCTCCATTTTTGTTTAATATTTTGTTTAATATTTTAATATTTTGTGTAATATTTTAAAGAAAACAATATTTAGGGAAGACACCCCACTCCAAATCTGAAATAAGAATGCAGCTATCTCATACTCTTGGTGTGCTAGAAAATACAGGTGAAGGCTTTATTTAGTAGTAGCATGAAATTAGTGCAGTGGTACCATTATGTATATTATATTTTAATAATGTGAAGAGCATAGCACCTGGACTATAAATATAACTCTTAGTAATAATAATAAAAAGGAGTAATTCACATTATCCTAACTAAACAACACCATTATGCTTATATTTATGGGGGGGGGGAATGAGGTGGAGAAAATTTGCAAGCCCTTCAAATGTTCCTGAATTTTCCCTTTCTCTGTGTCTCTTAAAAGCCCATGAAAGAATTCTATTTAAAAAAAAAATACTGCAGGAGATTTCTATTGAATACAAATTTAAAATCAGCACTGACTTTAAAATACCTCTACTTCTCCTTCCTCTTGAAGTTGCTGCTCATTTACTATTGTTACAGAGATTCATTATTTCTTATATGTTTTGAATCAGTTTTTTAATTGTTAATTTTGGTGCCTAATTTCCAAAGAAATCTATACTGAATTAGTTTACTTTAATATACACACACACACAGAGACACACATGGCACCCTATAGTGTGTGTGTGTGTGTGTGTGTGTGTGCATTCCCAACACCCCCATTTTTGCTATTTTTTTCTTAATCTAAAAACCATAATCCCTAACAATTGATAGTACTTAATAATGGGATTCTAAGAGAGATGTCATAATTTTGCTATAATGGGCTGTAACCCCAATTCGACCTCAGCCTTGCAGCAGCCCCGGGCGGAGAAAGGTGAAGCTCTAACATGTCTCCAGAGGGTGGCGCACGAGGCCGACTGACAGTCAGGAGCTGGCAACGGGCTCGCGCGCCAGGCGCGCGCCTCAGCCCTCTAGCATCCACCCAACTCCGCCATTTAGTACGCGAGTTTACCTCTAGAGGTCATCAGGCAGGATTTACGACTGGACAACAAAAGCACGTGATGTGAAGTCGTACCCCATATTTGGGTGCCTACGTAGGAGGGAACCAAGTACTTGTCCCAGTCATTTCCATAATTCATCATAAATTGTGCAAGGGTGTTATAGACGCACCAAAAAACGAAGCAAAGAGCCACAAATCAAGGCCCCCCGATTAAAAAAAAAAAAAGCCAACAACAACAACAACAAAAAAAACCCCAACAAGCCCCAACAACAACAACAAATGAGCTCCTATTTTGTAAACTCATTTTGCGGTCGCTATCCAAATGGCCCGGAGTATCCGTTACATAATTATGGAGATCCGAGTGCCGTGAGCGAGCAATTCAGGGAATCGGCCAGCATGCATTCCGGCAGGTACGGCGGTTACGGCTACAATGGTATGGACCTCAGCGTCGCCCGCTCTGCTTCCAGCCACTTTGCGCCAGGGGGGGCCACAGAGAGGGCTCGCGGCGACAGTTACCCCTCCAGCGCCAGCGCCAACGCCAGCGCCGCTACTCCCGACGCCAGGTACACCAACCGGGCGGCGGCCGCTCACTCGCCTGCGCCTGAGTCTCTGCCTTGCGTCGCCGTGGCCGCCTCGCCTCTGAGCGGCGACGCTCACCATGGTGGGGGGAAAACCTCCACCGTTAACTCGACCACCAGCACTTCGTCCACGTCCGGCGGCACCGCCAGCGCCGGCGGCACAGCCAGCACCAGCACCAGCCACCTGGGCAGAGAAGGGCTTAGCGCGTCGCCGGTCGCCCAGGAGGATCCTCCCGGCAACAGCGAGCAGGCGACCGCCCAGCAGAATGACCCAAACACAGCGCAACAGGCTTCCCAGCCCCAGATCTACCCCTGGATGAGAAAACTTCACATAAGCCATGGTAAAAGCATGCCCGGTTTTCTTTATGTGTAACCTAATGCAGCAGGTCTTAGAGGCAGAGGGGGAGAGGGGCCAGGGAGCCGAGGGACACAAGACTGGCCAAAGAGACGCTGGGGGGACAAGAAAGTTCCTTCTCCTTCCACGTCTGTCTCTCGCGCGGGCGCCCCATGTCTGTCGGTCTAGCTGCCAGTTCAGGTGGTCTCTCTCTCTCTCTCTCTCCCCTCTCTCTCTCTGTCTCTCTTGAGAAACCACAAGCTCTTCCCACCCTCACCCTCCCCTTGGAAAGGGCAGCGTAGGGGAAGGCCAGTGGAGGACGGAAATCGAGATAATGCGAGGCAATTTCTCCCAAGGACTCTTCCCAGGTCTCCGGGACTGGCCGCTTGAATGGAAATGGTGGGAGTGAGCGAGCGAACCAGCCTGAATAGTGCGTGGTGTCAGCTTCGGTAATTTATGGCGAAGATTGTTGTCCAGTGAAAACACCGTTACTAATTATATCCAAAAAGAAGTTGGGGAAGTTTTGCGTGCCTGTGGGTGTTTTGGGGGGGGGGGGAGGCGGCGGGAGGGTGAGAGAGGTTTCTTTGGGAGAAAAGTGGAAGAAACTTAGGAGAGCCTAGAGGGAAGGGTCTCAGGAACTGCTAGTTCTGCAGCCCTTCAGTGTCGGCGTGGAAATCATTTCTCCTCCAGCCCAGAGGACTTGACTGGCAAATCAAGTGTGTTTGAAATGAAAAGGGGACTGGCTGGGTCTGGGACAAGGCTTGTTAGTTTTTCTTTTATCTGATAAGCAGATCACCGGGAAGAAAGCTCTTTAGAAAACTGGGAGACTCTTACGAGCAAGTAGAGACCGGGCTGGAGAACAGCTGCAGGCGAACTGCGTGCTCTCTCAGCTTCCGGGCTGGAATTGAATTGATCAGCCCTTCATTAGGGAAAGTCAAAGGGGAGGTTGTTTAAACTTCACCGGGGGTTGAAATTACTTGCGGGTTGTGGGGGGAAGATACAAAGAGAGAGAGACAGCTGAGGAGGAGAGAAAAGGAACTTGTTGAGTCTTTCCCTCAAATCAACATACTAACAAGAAATCTGAGGGAGAGAAGAAGTAAGGGAGAGTAAGGAGCCAAAATGAAGGGGGTAGGAGGGTATGTCCCTTTTGCCAAAGTCTTATTATTTTCTTTTCCCCTGTTGCAGACAACATAGGGGGGCCCGAAGGGAAAAGGGCTCGGACTGCTTACACCCGCTACCAGACCTTGGAGCTGGAGAAAGAGTTTCACTTCAATAGGTACCTGACCCGCAGGAGGAGGATTGAAATAGCACATGCTCTTTGCCTCTCAGAGAGACAAATCAAGATCTGGTTCCAAAACAGGCGCATGAAATGGAAAAAGGATAACAAGCTGAAGAGTATGAGCATGGCAGCTGCAGGAGGAGCCTTTCGCCCTTAAGAGAAATGCCAGCCCTGCTTCTCCCGCCACCCACCCACTCCCCATCCCAGAGAGGGAAAAAACAATACAAGTACAAAAACACCACAACAACTCAACAGTATTATATAAACCCTGACCCTGCCTGGGCGCGTCAGTAATTTCTCTTTGCTTAACTTCCTTCCCTAGAAGGGCGAACAAACGCTCTGCTGATGTATCTTAATAATCACGAGCCTGTTAAATTGAGCTTCCCTAGTGCGCTGCTGCTGCTGCTGCTGCTGCGTGTTACAGTAGATCGGCTTCCCTGTGCATTTCTTTGTCTTGAATAGCTTTGTAGATGTTTTAACTTATTTATATGAAGCAAGTGGCGCTACTTGAAGTAACTGTAAAAACAGGAAAAAAAATAGTCCTAAGCAAACACTAGAAAAAAAAAAAAGGAAAGGAGAAATGTTTTCGTTCCTTCCTTCCTTCCTTCCCTCCCTCCCTCCCTCTCGCACCCCACACTCAGTCTGGTTTAAACCCAGTGTTTTTCTCTGTGTTGTTGCCCTCGCTGTGCTTAACCATGCATGTGTGTTTGAACGTGTCAGTGTATGTATAACTCCAAGCTGTGGCCAAGATTTCCAATCAGAAAAAAAAAAAATACTACCTAATTCCTGTGTCATTATAATGGCTGTTGTAGAGGTAATAATGAAAAAAACAAACTGAACTTGTCCAAACGTGTAGTGAATAGTGAATCTGTGACGAAAACTGTGATTCCAGACAGTATGTCCTTGCTGTGCCTTTGTATATGACTTTTTGCACGAACTCTTAAAAAATGGCTTTTATTAAGCGCAGCTTCGGGAAAAAGTATAGGGGTTGGGGGGGGGCTGTTGTTTTTGTTTTGTTTGTGGACAAAGTTACAAATAGAGTCAAAGTCTGTTTGAACAAAAAAAATGTGATTTTTTTTTTTTAAAGAAATGTGGATTTTTTTTTTAAAAAAATAACTGACTGGAAAAATAAACTTTCTTTTATAAGAGATCTTCTCCCCCTTTTCTTTCTACTCTGTCTTTTGCCTTTTGAGGGGAGCTGGTCTGTACCCTACAGAGAGAGACTCATATCTTGTTCCGCAGTTAGTCTGGAGACTAAAGTTGGAGAAGAAACTGAGCCCAATAGCAAGTGTGTACTGGAGCAAATATTGCTTTCTGGGTTTAAAGTTGTATAAGAAACCCAAAACTGTCCTATTTAGGGGGAAGGAAGATAAAATACCACATAGTTAACTCTTTATCTTTAACAAACAAACAAAAAACCCCAAAAACAAACAAACAGGCATTTGCTTTCCTCAACCTCATTTCTAAGAATGTGCTTTTAGCTTTCTAGAATCAGCTAAGGAAAGTTAACTGGTGGACACATAATCTACTATGAGTTATACTTTCCTTCTCCTTGTGCAACTTTAACAGATTTCAGGGAAAGATTGTCTTAAGCCAAATCAAATAAATATGTATTTCTCTGTTTAGCTTTGCTACAATTAATTTTGCTAGAAATGTAACACTACTTACCCAACCCAGGGCTTGAATGGTTAATGCTTCTGAGTTCCTAAGAGTAACTAAAGATCTGTAGATTTACAGGCAAAGCACATTGGTTTCTTCCCTTAAAAGTTCTAAAGCAGTAAACTTTATAAGCCCAAGTTCCAGCTATATGACATTTGGATGCCAAATGAATAGGGTTTTGTCTATGAATTAGATCGTAAAAACATCCATAGCACAGACAGATAGGCTCACTGGCTATAAAAAGTCACGTGGTGCCATTAAAGTAAGTTTTATGGTTCTGGGGAGTTGTCATCCAACATTATATACCACATAACATATAATCACACTGACGCTGGACTTCATTTGACTCTCTTACAGGCTACGTGTGCCTCCTGGTCATTCAAATTGTCAGGGTTTAGGTACAGAAGTATCTCTCCCCAAGTTCTCATACACTCAGTGAAAAAAAGCGCTTAAGGTAAGTTCTGTGCGCAAGTTGCTTGAGTTTTTTTGTACAGTAGAAAACTCGGCTATAGTTTTGCCGTACTACTTGTTTTGGGACCTTACAGTCTTTTGAAATAGTCCAATAATTTCTTCAAGGTGCTGCTTTAAAGACAGGATGATTTTGCCAATCTGCCCCAAATCCTATATAATTTAAACTTTTCTGCAGTTGAGCTGATACATATAAGAATAAGAAACTTTATTGTCATCTTAATCCAGAATCAAACATTACAGTCCAAAGCAAAAAAAAAAAAAAAAGCAGATTAAGAGTCTTTGGCTGAGATGGATTTTGAGGTCTAACTTTAATTATGTTAGTTAAAGCAAATGATAATGACTTCCTTCGCTCCAGCAAGGTTTTTTGTTTGTTTGTTTCTATCAGTTGTATTTATGGGTGGAAGAGTCTGCAGGCCAATTTAAAAAGAAAGATTGGGGAGGGGCATGGTTTTGACTATAAACTTTTTGGAAGAGTCAACAACCCCATTGTTATTGGTATGTCTGGAATATTTTCATCTAGATGAAATATTTACATATAACAATAAAGATGTTCTAGTTGATTTTAAATACTGGATTCTTTGGGTCTTCTCTGCCTTTCAGAATTAATCACACTTGCACCTTGTATATTGTACACAAGTTGTTGTATTTCCTGTGATCTTAATATTTGTACAGGGTATACACAGCACGTGTTGCATATTGCCCACTCCAACCATTTTTAAAAATCTTCCTCCTGCTCCTCCTGTTCTTGCTTCCAATGTGAGGAAATTGATCATAACTTTAGATTCTACATACCATTATATCCCTGGAATTACTGAAGACTGTCTAAGTTTATAGGACATAATAAACTAGCCCATTTATGTAGCTAGCAACCTTTCTCTTTTCTCTCTGTTCTCTTTCTCTATTTTACTGACTGGCAATTGTTGGGATAGGCCCCCAGCTGCCTGTTTATTTCAACATCCTTTTTTTATTTAAGCAGACACTTCTCACTAGAGTGTGATGGCATAGCAATAAAGTTTATGGCAGGATTTAGATCTAAGTCTTTGAATTTCCAGGGTTGAAAGAAAGCATGAAAGAACCTTAAAAAAAATCCTTTCTCTTGCCTGCCTGCCTGCCTTCTACAGCATCATACCATCAGAACCTAAAAATTCTTACTCTTATAAATTTAGGAAAGCAACTGCTGGGGACACAGTAGCAACTGTATATAACAAATAAAATGAATGATTTTGCAACTAAACAAGAATTTGTGGGTTTAAAGAGAAGGAGCTAGAGAATATCTACCTTATGAATCAGGGGGTCTCAGCCTAAGAATTATCGGAGGTTTTCACAGATTCCCTTCCTAAACTCTAGCTAAAAATAATTCAGCTGTTGGTCAATGTATATGTTTTTTTAGAGTTTTTTCAATTAAATGTCAAATGAGGTTTAATTTTCTATGTCTTAATTTCTTTTTGCACATTATACAGAATTAAAAGCAGTTTGCATAAGTCTTAAAATCTCAGTGGTATCCGGCAATATAATTGAATCTTACTCTATTCTGATTGCTATTTGCAAAGAGACAAATTTTGTGGAAGGATGAATAAATATTTGAAGATACGGAAACTTCTATCATTTTTAGGTTGACTCTAATTATCAATATAGGCACCCATTTACATTGTGATCTCTCTTTATACTTATATGAGTTAAAATCAGTGGCATAAAATGTATTGTTATTTGTCCCCTCCCTCCCCACTCAGTTTTATGCAGGGATTTCTGCCTGGCTTCCATAGTTAGCTTAATAAAGATGCGCTGACTATTCAGTAATATTTAGTAAGATTTAAAATAGGGGAAAAGCCATTACTTTACTTTGTGCCCTGCTTGGTTTTTTTAAAGTAAAATTAAAAGAGAAAGGCCATACAGATTTAATTTTAAAATATATAAAATACAACTCCCCAATCCCACTTTCAGAGAAAGCTAGCTTTTTAGTTGAACATCATTGCTCTCTGCAGGGTTACTGATGAATTCCTACACATTCAAAAGCAAAGATCCTACATGCCAAAGGGAGAAGTCTCCACATAAAATACTATTCAACCCATAGTGCATTATTTAACACAGCACATTTAAACTGAAGTAAAGTTTTGCTGAGCTTCACTGTTTTAATTACAGGGGAGAAATTATGCTTAAGCCAGGTGGGGCCTTGGGTTTCTTTTCTTACTGCTATGTTTACTCTCACAAACAAGGAAGGAAATCCTTCTACAGTCAGATCTTAAGAACCAAATGTGGTAGTCATCCTTAAGACTATTTACAATTAGGGAACATAATTCCATGACTTAGAGGCTAAAGGTTGTTCAGTTTCTTTCTTGTTAATATTCCTTTTTCCATATCTAGCTATATCCTGAACTAACAATCACTCAGCCAGTACTCAGTGGAAAGATGGCTGAATGAACAGATTGATTTCACAGATAGAGTAGGGAAACATACAATTCTATCAAAGTTCTCTACAAATAAGTGACCTTATGCATTTCTACTTAAAAGTGCATTCTCTTGAACTCAGTGAGATTTAGTTCCATGTTATTTTGCATACCAGCCTGCAAATCACAATAAACAAAATTAAATTATTCTAGCCACCTAACTACAATGGGAGGATCTCAACATGTGCAGGAGCAGAAAACATTTTTCAACCAAAATGATGATTTTATTTTAGTCTGTCTTTCTGTCATTTCATACCAGAGCAGCAAGTTGAATAAACAAGCCAAAATACACTCATCTGCTCAAAACACTTATTCCTCCAAAATAGAATACTATAAACCAAATTTTTAAAATTAAGAAGTGTATTTGCATAAATGATGATAATGTCATTATTATTTTATTTTATTTTTTATGTTAATAATACTTTATTTTCCTTCACCTTATCAGAAGCTCTTTATGGATATTAGAAAGTCCAATTTTATCAGCTCAAGTAAGAGTTTTTTTGACTTTGGCAAGGTAACTGTGGAAGCTTCCCTGTGCTGAAAATACAAAGATGGCTTTTGAAATTCACTTGACATTGGATCAGCACGCACCTTCTCTTCAAAGCCTTGTGGCAAAATTATTAGCTCCATTATGCAAGTGAAAGATAAAAACTGCTGATATTTTCTACTGTTTCTATTGAACAGTTTAATACTAAGGTTAACAACTAGAACTCCTGCATCAGATCTTCTGATTTGTCTTCTTCTTTACTTCTAAAATTTCTTTCCCTTGAAAGAACAAAGCTGTTTTGGGAGGGTATAATTCAGCTTTGCACTTTTCTATTAATTCTGCCCATATACATTGTAGACCTCTTTGGTTCTGTAAAATCCAAGTAGCCAGCTTACTTTTCAGTATTTCTTATAAGTAGGTTTTCTCTGGGAGAAAAGAACTACACCTTTCTTGCTTAGAGAGACGCAGTCAATGCAATATAATTACAAAGAAAAAGATATCATACTGTGTTTTGCAAAAGTGTGTCTCTTCAGAATCCTGGAAATCTGCTCCTCTCATCCTGTTCCTGATCTTCCACAATGGCTTTTCAATAATAATATTTGTTATGGGAAGGTTATTGGGTAATTATTGCAGTTTTGTGAAACAGTCCTTGCTCGAGGTGAAGTCTGTCTCTGAATAATAAATGGCAGCTCTTGCAGTTCATTGCCAGGTTAAGTAAATGCAGAAAGGAAGATAAATCTGCACACTCTGAGACTCACCAGCAGAGCTCGCTTTAGACCAAGTTCATAGTCAATTTGCTTTTCTTTGGGCAAGGCTTCACAAATCTACTGGATCAGTTCTTCAGTGTTCTTTTTATTATCATTACTATGAAAAAGACTTGGTAAAATAGCCAATATCTTAATATTATACATTGTACAAGTCTATTTCAGAACCAGACTTTACCCACCTATCACAGAGGCTACTAGCTCCATTCAACGTAGTCTGCTTTTTTCAGCAGTGGTGAAATGTCTTTGGAAAGTGATCTTAGGTTTTGCTTACAATGATAGACTTTTTAAAGGACTTCTCCTTTTTCTTCTTTTTAAGAACACCACATTCCTCTAGATTCTTAGGAAAGCTTAATGGGAAAAGGAAGGCTGTAGTAGAGCTTAATCCCTCTTTAAGGAGATAGAAGCTGCATTGCTTTTGTATATCTTTGTGATTAGGGCGTAACTACTCCAGGTCAAAAAGTTGAGGGTCAAAAGTTTACATCTTGCACTGCTCTTAGTCTTGAGCAGCCCAGACAGAGTTTGATGTCAATGTTATAGCCAAGATCTTGACTATCAACACAAAAGATAAAATAGCTTTAAGTGTGGATCACAGTATGGACTCCAGGTGAACTCTTGTGGTTGGTTGAATGACCTCAATTATCAAGGGAAGGATAGAAAATTCCTCTTTTCAAAGAATACACATTGTATTTCATCTTGAATGATCAGGCAAAGACTTTCCCTGAATCAGGTGAACATGATGCCAAGACACACATAGCTTCATTCTTCTGTACAAATGCATGTGAATTGCATACACCAATATAAATATCTTTCTGAGGGCTGCACAAATAAATACTAACCAATTCATTCAGGAGAATTTCCATTGATTTTCCATTGATCCAGAGTTGCAGCTTTCATGAAGAGAAAGAACTACAGCCTATGAAAACGCCTTTTATCCTTTGTATATTTGAGCTTTGATTACAGCATTTCCTAATTTTGTGCATTCCAGAAATTATGAGCTACCATTACAAAAAAATTGTCCAAATGCATTTAGAGGATGCCACAGTTAGAGAAAGTTGCCTTTATCTGAGATTTCTGCTGAACTAATACAGATTTATCTTTAAAAACTTCAGTTGTCTTTTTAGGTCCCTTTTGGAGAAAGGAAGAATGGTACATCTAAATGTATAAAAAGATTTAGCGGTGGATAGATTGCAATGCACTTTCTATGTTTAAGTACATAGCAAACAGGACACAACTTAGTTCAGTAATAAGTGGATTTTTAAATAATAATTGGGTTTTGCGGATGAAACATCTAAAATAATGTGTGATGTTTGCTCTTGAAGTAGAAGAGTTATAATTCTATTTTTAGTAAGTCAGAAAATATATTTGCATTACTTTATACATGCGTGTAATATGTACATATATAGTATGCATATATTCCTTTGGTGAAATGATTTTATTTAGTATTACATTTAGAGAATAATTTCCTTCCAAAAAGCAGAAAAGGATGGTTTGGAAGGGTTTATTTGATCTGCTAAAACAGGGTTATTTTTTTAGCATAACAGCTCCTCAATTTGTTGATTTTCAGATTCAGACTTTCTGCTTTATGTATGTTGCCATAAACAGATGCACAACCACAGGAATATAGAATATTTCTCTACAAAATTGAGCAAAGTGCCGTCTTACACATATTGACAGAGGAGCGGCTTTTTAAAAAAATTCAGTGCAGCTTCTGGGCAAGGGGACAGAGCTGAACTTTATATGGTGTTTTGGGAAAAGTTGCTCTGTATAGATGCAATCACAGAAAAATAATAAAAAGATTTTTCTAGAAGAATAAAATAGTTTTCAACAAAATACATCCATGCTTTCACTATACAAACACAGCAGAAAATTTACTCTGTAGGAACAAACTATTCTGGTTATAAGGCAGAGATGCAGAGGTGTTGCTTTTCTAGAAATTTAGCAATCTATTTTGATTTTTTTTTCTTAATGTATTTCTTGGTGTATTTTTCTTGGAAATTATTCCAAAATGTCAATATCTCTCTCTCCCCCATATCTTAAATTTAGGGGAAGATAATCATCAGAAAACACTGTTAAAATGCTGTTAAAAAGAACTGAGTGTAAAATTAAGGAGGACACCTCCCCCCCCAAAAAAACCCTCCGGATTGCCGGGTTCTCTAGTACTTTTTGGGTTCAATGGCCTTATCTCCAGATAACTGACTATAGCATAAAATTTGGAAGGCAGAATATGAGCTGAATATAATTTCTCTACCCACAGAAAATGGTCTATGTATTTGGATTTTTTCCCCTTCAAAATAACGGTTAGTTTAATGAATCAAAGCTTTGTAGAAGGTGGCAAACAGAAACTTGCCTTTTCCCCTTTCTTCACTACTTTCGCCTTAAGGTGGAATTGGAAGGCAGACAGTTTAAGTGTTGAAGAAAAGGGAATTTTTCAAATACACATTGATGTTTTCAGGAATTCTCAGCATTCTTTTTTTCAAATTGTTTTGGAAAGAAAACAATTTTAAAAGCTTTTTATTTTCTTGCTACTTTGGATAAATTTAGAACAAAAGATAGATTGTATCTTTGTGTGAATAATGCATATAAATGCCACCCACCACCCCTGTAGCTCAGTACAATTAAGATAATTTAATTCTCAATTTCATTGCCCTTTTCTTTTTAAGAATTTTTTTTATCCTGTCTTTATTATTTTTATAAATAACTCAAAGCAGTGAACATACATACTACTCCTTCCTCCTTCTATTTTCCCCTCAACAGCCCTGTAAAGTGAGTTGGGCTGAGAGTAATTGGCCCAATGTCGCCCAGCTGGCTTTCCTGCCTAAAATTGGAACTAGAACTCACAGTCTCCAGTTTCTAGCCTGCTGCCTTAACCACTAGACCACATTGGCTCTGGCTCTGTATTTTCAACACTCAGATTCCTCTTTAAGAATAACTGTTAAGAGAATACAAAGACCAGAAACAGTCAAGCCTTATGATGAAAATTCTTACAGATAGATGTGTATGCTCAGCTAGCATTTCTTCCAGTGTCAAAACCCAACTGCCAAATGCTGAGCATCAAAAAAAAAAGCAAAAGAAGCTGATCAATTCCTTTTAATGAGCTTTTTTTTTATTCTAGAAAGAGAACGGCAAATACAGTCCCCACATTTCACAAAGATTTCATTTTTCTTATAGAAGAATTTCAGGATCTTTCCCATTTAGAAATAAAAGATCTAACCAAAAAACCCCCTCTTCCCCTTTTTAAAAAGAGACACCCTCGAAGATGTCCTGGAAAAAAAGACTAAGTCCAAGGCCGAGGTGAACTTCAGGTCAACTAGTCTAACAAATAAGAAAATGTCGCTTGGTGAAAGGCACGCCTTGTTATTTAACAAAGACTGTCAATGTGTAAGATTAATAAGAACCAAAATGTGCCCAGTGTCACTCTTCAGTTACTTTGAATCTTGGGGCAGGGTTGTGTTGAACAAGCTGGGTTAAATATACTCAAAATGCATCAAATCAGTGGCCAGGCACCGTGCCGGATTTGTTGAGCAGCCATCTTCTCCTTTCATCTTCTCTTCCAGGCACATGTGGCAAGACAAAACGTGTGTGTGTGTGTGTGTGTGTGTGTGTGTACACATTTTTTGCTTCAGATGCACACTGCTCTTCTCTAGTCAGCGACCGTTAAAGGAAGATAAATCTACAATTTTGCTCCTCCACTATCCGATCTTGCGAAAGACCCCTGTAGCTTTTATTCGTTTCTTCTTTAATTTCAATAAATTATCCCTCAGCCCAGCTCAGCTCAATCCAACTGGGATGAGAACTTTTGATCTGGAGATAAGGAATGCTCTCTTGTCAATGGAATCATCTTCACCTCCCCAAAAGACTGTGCAGGGTATGTTACTGAGAAGGATGGTGCTTAATGTTGGCTAGGCCAGGTTTCTGGGTGCAGTATGTGTGCCTGTGGAGTAAGCATAAATCTCTGGAGACATAAGGGCGGGGGATGTGCGAACGGCTGCTGGAGAGATAATCCTCGGTGGTCTTGGCCCGGCTCTTGTTTATGATATGATAGGGAAATCATCAAGACAAGGAACAGGCCTATCTCTGGAGTCAGAAAGAATAGCCTGAGAACCACGCAGTGGCTTTGGTCACCTTGGAGATTTACAGGCTGTAGAATCATTTTTATTTCTGTGGTGTTGAGCAAAAGGAGGCACGAGCAAAAGGAGGCACCCAGTGCAAGGCAGTGAAGGGAAGAGAACCGAGAATGGAGAGTGCTAATAATCTTAAGCAGCCCCTGGGACATTCTTGCCAGGTCCTACTCAGCAGACAGAAATAAGGTACTTGCTTTCCATGTATTGTTTTTGTTGTTGTTGTTGTTGAAGGGAGACCTACTTTTTCAATAGTTGTAGTCATCCTCAGGTCCAAGGGGGGGGGGCTTTTCTTTCAAGAAAAGATTCAGAGATGCTCATTGCAACTGCAGACTTGCTGTGTTCCAGTTTGATGGACACACAGGGTTAGGGCCTTAACCATTTAGACTCATCCCAAGTCCTGTTTGTAGCAATAAAATATTGAACCTCCCTACTCCATACCCACCCCTGATGGCAACATCCATATTTCCACTCTCACTCCCATTTAAACCATAAAACAGAAGTGGATAAAACAGGAAAAAAATTGCTTCCCTATGGGATCCAGTGGTGGGGTCTCATCTGTTGCTTACAAGTGTTTTATGGTCTACCCCAAGGAAATGACACCTTCCATGGATAAAGCATGACAGAAAAAATGCTTCATAAAAAGTCTACTGGAGATGATAAAGGAAAATTGCTGTGCCCATTAACAGAGAAGACATGTCTCTGGTATTATCTAAAAACCTGGTCTTTGATTTTATAGGTCAGAGATAGGGTGTTAAAGACAAGAGGCAGTGGGGAAATGTTATTGGAAATAGGAAATGCAACAAGGATATAATAATTTTATATAATTTTAGTAATAAAAATCCTCTTAATGAAAGAGTAATGTTGGGACACGCACAGCACCCCGTAGTCCCCATCCCACCTCAAAAGATTTGGTTATAGGATTTTAATTTGGAAGCAATCATTATACTTATCCATACATAGAGCATGGAAGGTTAATATAACCACAGCAATCTACATTTGCAGTGAAATAATGGGGTAACTGACCCCTTGTCTTCTCCGGACTAAGAAATCTGATAAAAACAGTGACAAACTAAAAACTAAAGAAAAGGGTAGAATACACGTTTACCTGTGGAATAATACTTTAAAATGTTATTTTAGCAGCATAATTTTTGTGATATTCTCCATTCATGAAAAACTCTCATGGATTCACTATGATTTATTCTCAAGGAAATGGCCATAGGCTTGGTCCCCTATTGTAATGATAAAGGAAGAGGGCCTCTTGCTATGCTTATATTTGTTAAACAGATTTAGAACATCAGTTTATGCACTTGCTTCCTTATTCCTCTTTTGTTTTCAGCAGTGATAGCAGAGATAAAAAAACTTTCAGCAGTGACAGAAAGATAAAAACATTTCTCGCATGAAGGCAATAGTTTTCATATTTGTGAAAGGCTTTTCTTTAAAATCACTAGGTTTGGTGGTGCAAAAAGTCATCTGGGCTTCAAAGAAAACTGGGTTTCTGGTAACTTCTTGAATTTCTATGCTTCCTTATTAATACTTGCAGGAATGACTTCATCTTTCTTAACTGCTCTTATAATTAATTGGATTTCTGTTTGATTATGTCTATCAACTTTCATTTCATATCTGCATCTCTAAGAAATGATGTGCCATTCTTGATTTGCTAAGGCGTGTTGGATGTTTAGAATAACTAAATTACAGTAAAAACACCATATTTGAAAGCCCTGGAGAAAGATCAGAAGGAAACAAGTAGCTCCTTGCAATTAGTTGGCCTTTGTTTCTTAATATTTAAAAATGTATTGATTACTACCATTCCTATTTTTTAATATTCCAAAATTTACTGAATACATCATACTGTTCATTCTCATCTTTAGCTGGCTTGGTTATTCTTTCAAAAAGGGAACAGGCAAAGAATAGATACAGGGAAAAAAACAGTTGTACAAAGATTTGCTTGCACAGTTGTACCTCCCGGAAAAGCAGCTTCTGCAGAACGAATTGTGCAATAGCCAATATCTATCTATCTATCTATCTATCTATCTATCTATCTATCTATCTATCTATCTATCTATCTATCTATCTATCTATCTATCTATCTATCTATCTATCTATCTATCTCCATCCATCCATCCATCCATCCATCCATCCCCCCCACACACACTCACTCAGATCATAGCCTTGTATTCAAGAACAATACATCTAGAATATAGATCACCTTTGTTTCCTTCTCTTGATGGGGTACAGGCTTAGAATCTCCAGGCAAACTCTTAATTGTTGGAATTCTTTAATGAATTTCTCTCTAAAAATTACAGAAGCAGTAAGGCCAGCTGATTTGTGATTAAGTGAACTTGGATTTAGGAAAGGCTCCTAAAACAACAAATTAGGATTTCAGAACCCACAAAACCCTTGACAGCTTGCATTTGCAGAATCGTCTTAGGTTCACCTCATTTTGTAGTCTTTCAAAACTTAGAAACGGATCTATTGCTGTTTTCGGAGACCTTCCTTCCTTCCATCCGTCCTTCCCTCGTTTTACTGGATCCCTTCTTCCCTGATCAGGGAAAACGCACATAGGATCATCCTGCGTTTCCTTAACGAATCTTCCTTCTATTTCCTGATCCGGGCTCTGCCAACCGCATAGCAATTGGCTCTGCCGGTCAGGTGGTGGGGGTGGCAGTGGTATCTCTCTTTCTTTCTCTCTCTCCCTCTCTCCCTCCCTCCCTCCCTCCCTCTCTCCCTCCCTCTCCCTCTCTTTCTCTGTGTCTTTGAGCGCGCGTCTGTGTGTACCCGAGCTCACGCTTTGAGCTTTTGGGGTGGGAATTCCCGGGGGAGGGGGAGGGCCCCCCAAACTTTGGCGGGAGGCGCTTGACAACAGCGACGGGAGGGGAGAGAGGAGGAGGCAGGGGGGAAGGGAGGGAAGGAAGGAAGGAGGAAGGGGGAGGAGAGGAGGGGCCTCATCGAGCCCAGAAAAACGACAACGCGAGAAAAATTAGTATTTTTGCACTTCACAAATTAATGGCCATGAGTTCGTTTTTGATAAACTCCAACTACAACGAACCCAAGTTCCCTCCTTGCGAAGAATACTCACAGCTCGGCGGCGGCGGCGGGAACAACTACCACCATCCACACTCCCACCAACACCCCCATCCCCATCATCCCCAGCAAGAGCAAAAACTACAGCAGCTGCACCTGCGCCAGCCTCTTCCAGACTTCTACCAGCGGCCGAGCAGAGAGCCGGGATACCAGCCTCCGCAGCCCCCCACGGCGCGGTACCTAACGCAGCCCTCCCACTACCCCGAGTCGCCTTACAACTACAACAGCCTCAGCGCCCCTCCGGGGCAGGAGCATCCAGCTCCGGGAGCCACGCCACTCCCTTCAGCACAGCCGCCGCCGGCTTCATCCGCTCCTGCCCCGAAGGGCCATCAAGTGGCCTCCCAACCCTTGCTCCAAGGCCACGGCCCACAGCCTCAGCCCCAGCAGCGTCCTTGCGAAGCAGCTTTGGGAGCAGCTTCCGGGGGTAGTCCCGGCTGCCCCCTTTTGCCCGAAAAGAGCTCCCCCAGCCTCAAAGGGAAGGAGCCGGTGGTCTACCCCTGGATGAAGAAGATCCACGTGAGCACGGGTGAGTTGGCCTCTCCAGGGGGATCTGGCACTGAGCGCGGCGAGGACCTGGAGGCTGGGCTAGGGCTGGGTGTGCATTTGGGAGTGGGTTTCTTAGTTTTAAAGCGAAACCCAGAAAGAAAGGAGCAGTGAGAACCCCTTTTGTGGGTGGGGCCCTTGAGCAAAAGATTTATGATGCCAAGCTGTTAGCAATAATGATGGCCCCCATAAATTTAATAGTCCTGGTGGTGGTTCTGGGCGGTAGGTCTTTGAGGTTTCCTTGAGTCCAAATGCCCATCACCAATTTTACTGATCCCTAATTGTCCCCTTTTGTCAAGAGCCTGCGAAACCTTTTCTTCCTATTTAAAAAAGGAGCCCGGCGGCGGCATTGAATTTATGGCACAATAATGATAACCTTCCCTTGCCTTCTTCTTTTGTGCATCTGGGTGTGTGCGCGTGTACCTGCATGTGTGGACGCTCAGTCAGCCCCAGCTACAATGGAGGGGAGCCAAAAAGATCTCGGACTGCCTATACAAGACAACAAGTCCTGGAGCTGGAGAAGGAGTTCCATTTTAACCGCTACCTGACCAGGAGGCGACGCGTTGAGATCGCGCACACACTCTGCCTCTCTGAGCGGCAGGTCAAGATCTGGTTTCAGAACCGGCGGATGAAGTGGAAGAAGGATCACAAATTGCCTAACACCAAGATGCGCTCCTCCAACAATTCTGGTCACCACCAGCCAGCCAAAGCTCCAGCCCAGCAGGGCCCGCCGACCCCCAGAAGCAGGGCCACTTTAAACTCAGCCTCACTATGATGACCAGACTCATAGGGGAGGGGGAGACATCGCTACTCCTAACATTTCTCCAATTCTTGCCTCTTTTTCCTTTTGGCCTGGGGACCAAGCAATTGTACTGAGGGGTAGAAACAGCAGAATAAAAATCCTAGCTGATGAAAAAAGCACATATGTGTTCAAACCAAAAAGTAAATAAGTTCTGGACAGTATTGCTCCTTTGTAAATATGTCCTCCTCTTGCCCTCCATGATCTTTTTTTTTTTTTTTTTTAATTTATGGGAGTTGTGGATAGACCAAACGTTTTAAAAACACTGTTTGTATAGATGTTTTGAGGCAACATAGTATTGATAAGTAACTTTGTGTGTAAACCCTAGGCTTGTGTTGTTTTGTGGAATATTTGTTCCTGCACTCTTGGAAGATGCAGAAGTAAACTGCTCTGATTTCACTAAAGTCATCTGAAAATTAGGGAAGGGGGACACTCAACAACATCCAGCCTCATCCCTGACTGGTTGAAGAAACTGTTTTCCATGTACCAAAAGTACTATTTTTTTTAAGTGTAGTTCTTGCTCCAGTTGTGACAGTAGTCTCCCTAATGTTGCATTTATTCTTATTTTCAAGAAAAATGAACCAACGGTTGCTCTAAAAGCTCAGCTTATATTCATGTCATATCACAGTCCATGACTATGAAAAATACGTGAATTCTATATGTACACATTTGTGAAAGTGTGATGTGTGTGTATGTATATCACTGTATATATAAATACATATATATATATATATATATATATATATATATATATATATATATATATATATATATATATATATATATATATATATATATATATATATATATATATATATATATATATATATATATATATATATATATATATATATATATAATGTCCAGTGCTGTTAATAAAGAATATTCTGTACACAAATAAAATTAAAAGCACTAGACACACTGCCAGAACCATGCATTTCCAAAGTCCGGGCTTTGGTTGATACCTTCTAGCCACATTTTATTTAAACAAGCAGACGTATTGGAGTGTCTAATCTACACACAGAGAAATTGACTGGGTTTGCCATTAGCTGGTAAAGGCTGAATCTTAGTATTAAAGCCAAACAGTATTCAGAATCAACCCAAAACATGTTAGGTGGAAGAAATCATCTGATTTTCAGGGCCCTGATTTTCATACAGCACTTGAGTCTTAGGCCCCTATGACTGCAAGGAAGTGGAAGCAAGTCCTATTGAAATAAACTGGACTAGAGTGGGGATGGTGGGTTAAATAGGATGTTTTTAACCCGACTTGTAACACTCATCTTAAGTAGGCAACTGAGTTTAACTGAGATACCTATGGGAACCTACCCATCATGCAAAAGCAATTCAGTCTTTTTTGCATTTTTGTTTAGAAGCTTTGTCTTTTGTTTGTATACTGTATCCTTACTTCTATGCCACCAGAAATAGAGACTGTTCAGTACACTGGCGGGAATGATTAATATTATTCTTATCACACTAGCCTTACTTTATACCATATTGTAACTGTCTTTTGTTTGTTTGTTAGTAGTAGCAACTTTTCTTCCAGTTTTAATAACACACAATTTCTTGAATTATAATATATTGGCATTCTCCGTGCTAAATAATGCAGAGAGAGAGAGAGAGAGAAGGGCTGTGGACTGCCATCAGGAAGATGGGTCTTGATATAACAATTTTACAGCTGATTCTTTGAATGGTTTGTACAATGTGCACATATAAAAAATCTCCAACTTAAAGATAGAAGAGAATGGCACAGAAAACATAGGAGGCTTCCCTCCTTTTTTATGCTGAGCCTCTTTGTCTAAACTTTGTGTTTGACATGAAGATTTTTTCCCCCTGCTAATTTACAGAAACTTACAAATTAAGAGGAAATCTTCAAGGTGTTTAATCAGCCACATAAGTAAAAAATTATGCATCCTCTTTTACTTCCCGTGTCTTATGCTGGGTGCCCCCCCTTCCCCTCTCTTTACCCAGGGTTAAAAAAAAAAAAGCAAAATGAAATCATGCTGAAAATAGCAATTTTACTGGGAATCATTAATCACCCCCTACAATAAATACTTCTTTGTAATTCAACAGCGATTCTGAAAGGCATTCTCTTGGAAAAGGTCTGCGAAGATACCACAGAAGGATTGGGGAAAATGTGTTCATGTATAAAAGACACACAGTTGCTTGGCTGCACCCTGAAGGTGTATGCTTTCAGGGTGGAGTATCAGACCCGGCAGAAAAATACATATGGCAGATTGTCACCGTTCAAGGTAATTTAAAAAAAAACATTTTATGGATCTTTTCCCATATTGTCACTTAAATGTGTAGTTGCACTTGGGAATGGGGATGGGCAGGGGTGGGGGAGCAGGAGAGGCTGTGTTGTTATATGGTAGGTGCCCTGGGTTTCTACCTTAGCTGGCCTAATTAATGTTACAATTGTTCCAAGAAAGACAGGGTAGGTGTTTAAACCCTACTATTGTCCTGTCATTGCACCAGGGCAAGGAGTAGAGTTCACTGAAAGGACACATTTTCTGTCCCATTAATTGTTTTTTAAAGAAGCAGACTGACCCATCAAACCCTTGACCTTTAAAGGCAGTATTCTTTCTAATCTGATTCTTGGACTTAAATATGCTTCTCTTTTTTTGTCTCCTCCCCTCCCTTTTATGTCCCTCACACACACAAATAGATATGTGCAAACATATTTTCCTTGTTGTAAAGGAAGAGGATTCTAAAATCAAGTGTTTCTTTTAAAGTTGCACCTGGGGGGGGGGAGAAAAAAAGAAAAGAGAAAGAAATCTCCTTTCTCCAAAATAGTCCAATGGTGCTCCCACAGGAGGCAGAGCAGGGCAAGGAAGGCTATTGCTTCTGCCACTCCAATTTGTGGGATGACACAGAGATTTGTTTATTTTTGTTTTGTTTAACCACTGCTTGTGGAATTCATTCAAACCCTTAAGAATCCTGGCTATAGACAGGCTCTAGAAATATGGACTGCCATTTTAGCCAGCAGCCACAAAAAATTACAATACATGGTCTGGCTGATGGAGGTGCTGGGCTGGTGGGGGGGAGTGATGGTAGGAAGAGGAAAAGAAGGCTGAAAAGTATTTTCCTTTTACTGGTGTCTCTATTTTTCAAGCAGGAATAAAGGTTAGACTGATAGAAAGCGTGGCCCTTTCTTTTCTTGCTTTCTGCTCTTGCCATCTTGTTTGCTATCTTTCTCCCCTTTTGACCTTATATCAGTTCTGGGACTGATTCTCACTCCCACCATTTCTGTGCTTGATGACCGAGATTGCGTAGCTAACTTGGGGAGGGGTTCCCCTCTTCCTCCCCCTAAATAAAAATGAGAGAAAAGTGCTCTTTTGTTTGCTTAGCTAGCTCCCCACAGAAATATACAAAAAGATCGATATCGTAGTGACACCATTACATGAAGCAACCTTAGTGTGAACCAACTCGAAGACCAATAAACAAGAAAGGGAAGCGTTCTCTTGTGATTTATGACAGGCACAGAAGAGTATGGTTGAGGCTGTTGAAGGAACTACACTGCCTGGCTTTTCCTATACCTTTGCACTGCAAGAGGAGAGAGCAATGGAGAAAGGACACTTGTTAGGGAAGTTCCAGTTTAGCCTTTCTAGCCTAGTAGTGCCTTCTAGATTTTCCTGAGCCCAGTTTTCTTTTTTAAAAGCTATGGAAAGTTTTTCTAGATTTCAGAAAATACAGTTTGGGGGGGAAATCTGATTATCCTTAAAATGATGAATGAGATAACCAGGGATGGGACACTGAAGATAACACTGTTTTTGAGCAATGTGGAATTTTGCAGATTTGTTTGAAGATGCTATCTAGTGCTCTCCCCATTCCATAAGAGATCTTCATCAATGCATGTGAGGCCTCTTCTTTAAGATCACGTATGCCTGGATCACAGCTGAACCTGCTGGCCTCCAACAGGCCAAAATGTCTCCTTCCTGATATGGTTTTAGCACAAATATAAGCCGGATCGTGCTGAAATCCAGCTGAATTGCACTGGGATGGATTTTCACTAAATTAGTTATATTTAGTTTCAAATTACATGAGGAGACATTGATTGACTTGTCACATTAACCTCAATCAGACCTAAGAGCAGTTAAAGCCATTTTCACTCCACTGGGTCTAGCATCTTCTACAACCATCCACCTATGCTGTAATGCTAGAAAGCCTATTCTCATGAATGATACTACCCTAGTGATGACTTGAAATAGTCTATGATCATAATCCTATATACATTTCTTGCAAACTAGACCTGAAGTTAGAGGAGCTTGACTTGACTTGACTCCTAGGCAAGTCATTCTCTCTATCCCAACTTATCTCACAGGGTTGTTGTGGGGAAAATACCTTCGGGGGGGGGGGGACGTTGTGCTGAATATGTTCACTGCCTTTAGTTATTTCTAAAACTAATAAAGGTTGGATACAAATAAATGAAAATAAAATAAATATCTCTGCTGAAACTTAGTCCAGCTCCAGCCCAATGAAGCTTAGTTACAATTTGCTTAGTGGCAAAAGTTTTTCACACCTTCCACACCACATTTCAGTAGGATTCAGTTGGCCTTCCCAGTGTTCTCTCTGGGTTTGACCAAAGGCCAAGGCATTTCCCTTCCTTGAAGAGTGCTAATATTCCTGCAAGCTGCACAATTAATCCAGATTTCATCGCCTTCCATATCATTCAAAGAAAGGCCACGAATAGGGAATTATGAAGCATTTGATAGCCTTTCTTTGAAGAGCCTGGCTATCTGGCACTCTCATCACAAACACTCCTGCCAGTGTCTTGGCTGGAACAAAAACCCAGTTATGCCCCTACCTGCAGCTGACAATACAAATTCGAATCCCAGTGACTGATGGGGGGTGGGGTGGGGGGTGGAGAGCATGTTTGTCTGTTCATTCTCCCCTAGTTTGACACTCCTCCCTCCCCCCCCCCCCCCCCCCCCCCCCCCCCCCCCNATTATTGATGTCCAAACGACCTCTTCGAAAACTGAAAAACTGTCAGAAAGAGATTATAAGGGTTCAATAAGTGCCTGAAAAGCTTCTGCTAGGATAGATAAAGGTGTTGCCTCTATTCTAGGAGTATTGAAATTTTAATCTGGGAAGAGGACGCCCCCCCCCCCCCGAGAGGAACATCACGTGACAGGTTAAATAATTAATTTCAGTCTCCAGCAATGAATCGGTGGCCGTCAGTTTTCACTCATCGAAGTGATTCTTTTCGAAGTGAAGGGCAACTTCCTCTTTCTTACCCCAAACTCTTCCACCCCCAATCTTTTCGTTAAAACACCAAACCAAACCAAACCCCTCCCGCCAGCCTTATTGAGGTATCTCTTTGCAAGAGTCTTTAAGCAAGCAATAAGGGGGGAATGAGGAGGTTTGGTAAGTACGTAGGGACCAGCCTTGCTCCTTGATCGCGGTTCATTGTTTGAGCTGACTGGTTTTGGGAGGTAGTTTTTTTTACCAAAGGTTGAAATCTGCTGACAAATGGCCCGGCGGTCAGTTCTGCTATCCGGGCGATTCATCCTTCGCCGAGGCGAAATCGACTTGATAACTCACTTCTGGTCCTCATTCTCCCTGGGGAGGGTTGCCAGTCCCCGCGGGGGAGGGAGGGATTTGGTGGCTGGGACTAAATTTTCCAGAGCTTCATAAATGATCGGCTTCTCCATCAGGGCCAAACAAGAAACGGGAGAGAGCAGCAAGCATCGTGAGAAAGGGGAAGGGAGATGCGGGTGGGTGGTAGTCCACCCTGAAGTCTGGGAGGGAGGCATTCTTCCTAACTCTTAGTTAAGCCGAGCGATTTATTACGGAAGGAAAATATCGCTATTAAGGGTCGATTTGGGGAATAACAAGAAGTTATCATCTTCCGGTAAGACCTCCGGGGCTACTTCGCAACTTTTGAAAAAGGAAAGAAGACTGTTCCCCAACCCCTCTGGCAATCTAAAATCCCACGATGTGCTTTTTAATCAGCTCTTCAATACACCCTAAGTTTCTGACGGCAGGAATGCATATTTCATAATAAACGTACAAAGGGAAAGAGGGTTCAATCAAAGAAGGCAATTGATGTGATGGTTTTACAAAGCGATGCTTGCTTTTTTATTTTAAGGAGATAATGGGAAAGTGGCAGAAATACGGGGGGGGGGGGACAATATTGTAGTAGCTCGCGAATCCGAACCTGGGTGAGGACTCTCAGTTTAGCAGTAAATATTTGATGCAATCCACGGGGCAATTCTAGAAAGCAAGGCTCTTGTTCAAGGTAAAAAAAAAAACACCCCTCCCCAAATAAATAATTATGTCTGATTTTCTCTTTCTCAATGGCTGTTTAGTCCAAAAGCTAAAATTTTGCTACTTCCTACCAAACCTACCTCTGCCAAAGGAACCAATTACCAAAATTCAAATTCCCCAAAGGGAACAGGGCCTTTTTAAAAAAAAAAAAAACATTTGGGGCCATGATCTTCCAAGAGAAAAATGGATCAATACTGGACACTCACTTTTACTAGCCACATGAAGGAGAATCATGTATATATATATATTTTTTTAAAAAAATGGTGCTGATAGAACCAGAGGAGGAAAAGAAGGTCAAGACACTTATTCTTAAAAATGTTTGAAGAAAACTTACTATTGAGGCCAACAAGCTTATCCCGATGCACTGTTTTTTACTAAGGGACCGATAGAAGACAGACACACAATTTTTTTTTAATTCTCCTGCTTCCAACTTCACACTCCTTTTTAAATTATTGTTCTTGATTCTGAATCGAGAACAATATAACAGTGTTCAGTGCTGGTAGTATCTCATGGCTTATTTGATTAAATGATGCAAAACAATGATTTCCTAGATACATAAAAATACATGTTTCTGATAAGAATTATATTCACAGAAAACGGAGGTCACTAATTGCAAAACTATCTTTCAATTTCATCCACACTATTGCAAACACCATCATTATTAGTATTAGCATTATCCATTTACTTTTATTAATGTTTTTTTTGCCATTCTATAACCAAAATAGAAAATTGATTGTACTAATATTGTACTTTTTAAAGTGGCTAAACAGTCCTGTTCCTTCCCTTCACTTGAAATTGATATCTGTAACTTCAATACTGTTTAATATTTGGTTTATATGTTGCCTGTTCTTTGTTTACAGCACTCCAGTTCATCGGAAAAATATTATTTAAAGCAGAATACAGTCTGGAAACAATTCTGTCCTGTGGCTGGAAGGACGAGGAGGTAAGAACCTTGTTGGAGGCGGAGGAAGGAAATTAAACCTCTTGTACAACAGTTTAAAATAGTTTCATGTTGCAGGGGAAAGGACTTGGTTTGCTAATACTTGTTAGAGAGGTTACTGCAGAGTTGGGGTTTGATAAATAGCTAAATCGGTTGGAATTTTCTTCACTTTGGTCTATTCATCTTTCTTGGTCAGTGAATGCCCTTCTTGTTAAACAAAGAAATACACAGAGCCTAAGTAAGAGCAGTTCTCTAAGCTCCATTCAAATCAGGCAGCCTTGCACACCGTCTGGAAAAAGCCAAAGAAGTAAGGGTGTTATTGAATATGCATTGGGGGTGGGTGTCAAGATATAAGACCAAGTTGATCATTAAAAGGTTTACACTGATGGACCATTAATAGTGTTTCTCTTTCGTGACTCCCAAAGTGTCTCCTAATTTTAGAATGTTTTGTATTTATACAGGAGAGAATAAACAGAGTTTTAGGTTTTGTTTTTTTTAAATGTGGAAATATTATCAATGAGTGTTGATAATGCTTCTAGGAATGTGGAGGATCACATTTACTTTTTAAAATTTCTTGGAAAGCCTCTGAAAGCAATGAAAATGGATTAATTGAAAACTTTGTTGTTGTCTACTTTTGATGTTAAAGTTTGAGTTCTCATTTCATTCAAATTTCTAACATTGTTAAAAAGATTGTTCTACCAGGATTTCAGACTAATGTATATGGATGGTTATTTGAATTGTCTGTTAAAATTACTCAGAATTAGGTTAGTACCTGTTTAAAGATTGCCATAAATTATAATGTTACAAGAATTTGTTATGCTAATATAATAGCTTGTTCAGGTTCTTCCTTTTAAAGAAGCCCTAGAATCCTGGGTCTTGGCTGTTTCAGAATAAAATATTGTATTTCAATATAAAAATATTTAGAAAGGGAGAAAATTAAAGATGCTTATTGCTTAAGTGCTTGACATTCAATACACCATCATTCCAGTCCCAACTTTCTATGTTCTAACTTAACCTTAGAAAGGATCCTATTTATTTATTTATTTATACAACATTTATTCATCCTTCCCCATATTTGTCTAATAAGAAAATATTCTATTTGAATGAGTACAGTTAGCTAATAAGAGTCAAGGTAGATGTCTTCCAGGGCTGGAACAGATTCTGTAAATGGAACTATAAAAATAAGACACACACACACACACACACACACACACAACTCAACCAGAAACTCTAATATAGATTTCTTTTTAGCTATAAATGTTAATGTAAAAATCAAAGGTAAAAAAACCAAAAACAAGAACCAGCCTCATATACAACACACACATATTTATAACTGTAAGGCTGATGTTAATTTTTTTTTTTATTGTAAATAGACATCTGATTTTTTCTCAGAACTAACTGAATTCNATATATATATATATATATATATATATATATATAATGTTTTCAATTATATATATATATAAATAATATAATATAATTGAAAACATGGTTAGTGAGAAGAAAATCCCACTTTTCTTCCAAAGCTTCAGAATTGTGGATATTTGGCAGAAAGTCCCTCTGAAATCAGTAGGACTTATCTTGTAATAGATATGGATATAATCATTCTTGGTAGATTTAGCTCAAGTAGAGGTTAGGAATTTATTATGCTTGGATCCAAAAATTTTAGCCATTTATTTGGAAAGCAGTGACCAAGGATATCAGTGGTCTTCTCCTTTTTCTTCCAGAAAAGTTTGTTTGAGAACCCAGCTCAGATCTGTTTCATGTTTCTCCAGCTTGGATTCTGTGGGTGCATGAACAAGTTTATCTTCATCTAAATCCCCAAATAAATGTAACGTTTTTAGGTCTCCCAAAGTGTTCAAATTTCTAGCTCCTTCAGATGATAGAAAAATATCATAGTAATTTTCTACCAGCAAGACAAAAACTAGGTTCCTAGAAGGTTTGTTTAAAATAGTCACATACATCTTCAGTGAGTACTGGAGTTAATAGTTCAACAGCAATTTTCACATTAACACAGCACCAAGAAACAACTTCAGAGAAAACTGACCTTTGAAAAGCAAAGGAAGATTTTCTAGGTAGGCCTGTAAATTGAAGTTGCACCCTAAATTTTGAATAATCATGATTGCTTTGGTGATTTCTTTTCACTTTTAACTCCATGCAAAACTTTTTGTAACTTAACGATTTTCTATTTTTATGCACCTCTTCTCATTAACCATTAATTACAGCTTCATGTTGTACAAAAGGTTCTGACCGTCTCTTGAATGGTTTGAAACATTGCCTTAAATAACCTGTGAAACTCTTCTGAGCAGAAAGTTGCTCTTGGTTTCAGATTAGCTTTTGCCAGCAGAACTCTGAACAATAGTTGTGCTGTAGAAAAGTATATGCTAGCTTTTAAGGTTGTACAGATACCCTGTAATTTATGACAATCTTAGGCAACAGTCAAATTTCCACTTTTTGGAGGCTTTAATTCTGGGCACACTTATCTGAAAACAAAGTCATGAAAATTGCCTCCAAGGAAAATGTGTTTTAGGAGCATTCTTTTATTGACTTCAGTCAATTTGATTTTGCAATTTGCTGAGGTCTGATTTCACAACAGTAAATGCAACTTGTTCCCAAGTAAATATGCACAGAATTACAGCACTGTAGAAAGACTTTTGCTCTCCTTTTAAGATAGTCTATGTTATTAAAGTGCTTATTGCTGGTTTGAAAATATCTTTCCTAAGCTGAATATCCAGTCTAAGACTAGGGGATTTTCTGAAAAACTGAAAAAAAATATTGAATCCATGTGCTTTCATATGATTGCTGAACATGTTTTTTTCTGGTGTAACCATAATCCAGTAATCTCTTAGTCAATTACTCTTAAAGTTAATTTAAAGTTAGATAACATTGTGTGACTACTCACAATTGAACCATAAGTTGGTGGAACCTGTAAATTTTATTTTCTCACACACTTTAAATTCATAACAAAGGGAGGGAATGGAAAGGGGGAGAAGCAGCTTGACAGAGTGTTGAAAGAAGCAGAATGCAAAGAGCTCATTCTCATGGTCCAATTGAGAGGAAATGTCTTGGTAAGTAGAAATTGTCCATTAGAACTACCAAAGTGCGCCCCCCCCATAGAAGAACTAACTTGTTTCTTCATTATTAAAAGTGTTCCTAGGTTAGAAGATGTTATGGAAATACATTGTCCAGAAGCAAAAAAGAAAAAAAAAAGTTTCTTAAGTTCACTTAAAAGTCTTGTGTGAACTTTTTATTTCCCTTCCTCTTTGTTTTCAAAGTTCTCTGTTCTTAGACAGCTATATTATTATTTTCTCTTAAATTTTTCACCGCTCTAGAACCTTGTAATTTTCCACATTACTCAAGTACTTGCACAGGAAATGCTTAAGTGTGGGTTGAATGAGAAGGTCCCAAGGTTTTGGTGAAATTTAGATCTACAGGCAGATGGTGTCCTCCTTCTCCTCCTTCTCCTCCTTCTCCTGGGCCATTAACAGGACAAGGGCAGCTACCCAGTAGTTTCTATCAGAAGGTCCTTTGTCAGGTAATTCAAAGTCTTTGGAGTCTCCACAACAACTCTGGTGTTCCATGTGGGTGTTGAGCAAGCCTCCCCTCAATAGACTTACAGAAGAGGCTGCGGGATGGCTGATGGTCTGAAGGGTTTCCCTGTAGAAATCCAGATGAAGTTCATCTGCTTTGTGCCCAGTGTCCTTTCCCCCCCCCCTCACCTCTGAAGGGTCACCAGAGAGGTTTCATTCTACAAGGTATCTTATTAATCTTTGATTAAAAATAATTTTTCTTACCTTCCCTCTAAAACTTACAGGGGGAAAAAAATTAATATGTGGGTTGGGAGGATAATAATAATAAACGTCTCCAGCTCATGGTTTTCTGCTCACTCTTGTGAAATGCTCTTGCTTAAAGCTTAAGAGGAAAGAAGGGAAAGGAAACTCTCTCTCCTCTCTCTCTCTCTCTCTCACACACACACACACACACATGCGCGCGCGTACACACATACACCAGAGGCTCGAGCTTCCAACCCTGATTCCTTCAGCGATTCCCGATTTCAAATAAAAGGATTTAAGTTGACGTATGACCACGTGAGCACATAATACAGCGCATTATTGTGCTATTTGGAGTGGAGACCCGGACTGGCTTCGTCTGTGATTACGCTTCTCCAGTTTCTGTTCAGAGCAAGGACTGCTTTCTGTTATCCACCGCCGGTCCCCCTCCCGCCCCTCAACGCTACGCTCACCCTCGGGAAGTCTCCGTTTGGGCTACCGCACTTGATCCTGATGGAAAGGTTATTATTGCCCGGCTATTAGGGCGAAATGCTTCGTTAAAAAAAAAAAAAAAAAAAAAAAGGAGGGAGACAGAGAGGATGGATTTTATTTTAAGGTATTTCCGTTGATTGTTCCTGGAGCGCGCGACTTCTAGCGGGGCTACGCAAAAGTCCGGGGGGTTAAAAGCTTAAGGGAGGCTATGCACTTCGCCTCCCTCTTTGTTTCGCTGGGCTTGTGAGGCTGGGAGAGGGATCTTTGCAACGAGCTTTGCAACGAACAGAGAACTATCCCCACCCCGCCTCCGGTCCCTACTCAAAAGGTTAAAATTCCCGTGGATCGTTCCAGACTGGGGTTTTCTGGGTTTTTGTTTTATTTTTTGGCTAAAAGATATAGCGATTCCTTTTAAAAATCAAAATATGGAGGAAGAAGAGAGGCTTGTTTTGATGCTGCTTGTTTCTTAGTGATTATTATTATTATTATTATTATTATTATTATTATTATTATTAATAATATTATTAATATTATTATTATTATTATTAATATTATTATTATTATTATTGTTATTATTATTATTTGTTTCATGAGCGTTTTGAGCAATGTTAGATTGTGATCACAGCCAAAAACTAAATGCTTCTCTCTCTCTCTCTCTCTCTCTCTCTCTCTCTCTCTCTCTCTCTCTCTCTCTCTCTCTCTCTCTCTCTCTCTCTCTCTCTCTCTCTCTCTCTCTCTCTCTCTCTCTCTCTCTCTCTTTCTTTCTTTCTTTTGTATTTGGGGAGAGGGGTGCTCCGATAGAATGTATATGCAATTCAGCTGCCATTTTATTTGTGATGCATGGCAATATTATTTTTACCAGTACCCCATAGAGCCTGTGCAAGGAAAATCTTTTATCAATTCAGTATGGAAGCAAGGTGTGCCTCTCTCCCCCATTCCACTTGCATCTTCACTCTTCTCTCTGAGAATGGAAGAAAAGCACCCATCCATCTATGCGCCATAGTGATCAATGAGATTCTTTACAGGGCCATATTTGCTTGAGCAGGACTCTGGAAAGCAGCAAAAGCAGATGTATGCCTTCCTCTGTCTTTCCTAAAGGTTTGCATTAGTTATCACCAAATCCTAACCACTTATTCATTCCGTATTGTGGAAGGAACTGCCCCCTAAATGTAACAGGGAGAGGGCACGAATACAAGGGGACAAGTGTTATATAAAATTGCATCCACCACTGAATCCCAGCATTGCTAAAGGTCAGAGTGCTGACTGTTGATTTATGTTGCCAGTGGGCTGGGGGCAATCTTCACTCTGCTATGCTTTCCTGGTGCTTTTATTGGCAGTTGCAATTATTCAACTTAGGGTTCAATTTTAGATGTATAAAGTATCAAAAATAAAACTTTTTTTTAACCAACATGGTATGGATATTTAATAGCAAAATATATATGACTGCATCTCTTTCTGTATATGCGTGTATATGAGAGAAACATACATGCATTCATATATGTAAGTTAATACAAATTAACTCTCCTTTTCTGATCTGCCAAACAAGCAAGTCTCTAGTATATCTGCAAAATTAACCACCTATAAGTCTTTAGTATGTATCTCTGTGTATTTGTCTGTTAGTGTGTAGTTAAATAGAATTGTCTGGCAATTCATAGTATTTAAAAGTAGCTTTTCAGATGAGAGAAAGAAAATTAGATTTCACATGGGCTAGACCCAGCTGGGAAAAAAGGGGGGAGCATTAATTTTGGCTCAATTATTTTGTCATCATTTTGTATGATTTATGGCCCAGTTCTGGAGGATTTTTGACCCAGTTAAAACAGTCATAAATAATGAATCCCAATCCTGAGGCCGTGTTTGCGTGCAGAAGTTAAAAAGTGAACAGTTGACTAAATAGAGATCCAAGTATCAGTGATGCTGATATGATAAAGTGTACTTTCTAGGTAGAGAAAGGTTTTAAATGCTGTCCATATCAGGAAACAAGTCCCATAAAATTAATGATAATACCTTCCAGGGAAAAATTTCATAGATTTGGAATGTTAAATGATCTGAAGTTAAAAAATCTGGAATAATATATCTCTTTAAACAATCTTTCCCGTATTTTCTTGTTCCATTTACAGAGTTTTGATTTATTTTATCTCTTACACACACACACAGTGCGCTTTTTAATCAGGTGTGCTGAGATCTTTCCTATTTGCTGAGCTGATAAGGAAACGTGTCAATATTTTTTTTTTCCTTAGAGAGAAAACATTCATTTGCAAACTTTGCTTTGCAAATGCAAGGTAGCTTTTGTTTTTGAGAAATAACCCTCATTCCTACCTTGCTTCAGAATGAGAGGTTCTTGAACCATTTGGATTTATATTGCTTTAGGTCCAGTTGGTCCAGCATGAATCTAAACAGAATCTGACTTTTTAGATGGCAACAAGAGAAGAGGGGAGATTGCAAAGATACCTGTATAGTGTAGTAGTAGTAAAGAAGGAGAAACTCAATAACCAGAACAAGAACCAAATTTCTGAAACTCCAGTAGAGCTAAAGAAAGAGACAAAGAGTACGGAATAGGTTTTAGCAACCATAAAGCTAATAAATGGGAGGAGAAAGAAACAGTGCCGCCTATTAATTGGATACTTTTATTGGAATATTGCAAAATTCTCCTTTCTATTTGGACTTTTATTTGCCTTCAGTTTTAGTATTTGCTGTTTCAGGCACCTTCCTAATGAAATATACTCAGAAACGGGCAAGGTGAACAAAATGCCTGCTTTAATTTTTTTATTTTTATTTTTACTTCAGGGGAAGAAGCTGGTGAGTTGAACATCCAGTTTTCTTCTCAAATTCTCTCCGGAGAGAAGTTTCTTTGCCAGCTCCACCAAAAGAATTGGCTTTCTTTTCTTTTTTGTGGAGGGATGGCAAAAGGTGGGGGGGGGGAGGGAGAACAGAAAAATGTCGTATCAGCATTTTTCAGAAGAAAAGTAATAGGGCTGATCATTGACAAAAGCGGCGTTTTCTTGCATCGCCACTGCCAAGCAGGAGGATATATAGCAAAACGGCTGACCGGTGAATTTTGGTCCCCGCTGTCCTCCCCACCTCCTACGCAGCAGCTCAGCTTTCCGCCTTTCATGTGGAGCCCTGGCAATATGCTCTGAGAAGCAAGTGTTTTCTGTTGGGTAATTCTGTTTACAGCTTGGCGCAAGAAGTCATAAATCTTGCCTCGCCATAAATGACAAAAACCATTGGTATGCATAAGAGGCCACCCTGAACTGAAAGTACGTGTGTATGTTTGTGAGTGCGTGTATAAATCTCTTCTTTCCCCTGTTCTGTTTTGTTTGGGGTTTAAGATGACAGTGCAATTTAAAGAAACTTCTTTGTATTTTCTACACCTTTGGTAACGAAGGCCTGTCAAAATCCGCACTTAGCTCTTATGGCAGCGCCAACTGGCTGGTTTTCTGGGGCACTTTAAAACCTCGCCCTCCGGGTCTAAAGCTATGTTTTTTGTTTTTTGTTGTCCTATTTTGGTCTCTCTATACCCTACCTCCACCTCTCCGCGCTAATGGGGGGAATAGAGTTATTAGAAACTCTATTCTACTTATTGATGTTATTTTAAATGTCAGACTACTTGAGCAAGAGAATGGCAGGAAAGTGCAGAAAGGGGAAAAAGGAGGAGGAAAGGAGAAGTGGAAAAAAGAAAGGTGAAAAGAGAGAGAGAAGAAAGAAGGGAGGAAGAGAAAGAGAAAGAAGAATAAGGAAACCCAAAGTTACCAAAACAGCAGCGCTGATCAGCATGGCCGTGAGTATTTGTTAAATAATGTGAATTGAGATACCGGGAAGGTAGGCAATAACCACAGACAGAAATCCTTAACCCGACTGTGCTTTAGAAAGTCTTGATACCTTTCAGCAAGACTGAGAAATTATTCCTCCTTATTTCAAATTAATATTCGTCTCTCCAAAATATTCCAGAGGGTATAACCTCACAATTACATCCTAGCCTTTATTAGTCCTTGCTTTAGTTATCTAGCGTTTAGTTACATTTACTTGGAATTAGAACCTTGATAATTATTTCCTCCCACTGACATGGAAGGAGATGGGCAAGTTTATTTCACTGGTTATCCAGCCAGGCATTATTTCTCCTTCTATCCTAAATATTAAGTGCTCCTTTTGTAAAGGGAAGGTTGTGCTGTTTCCTGGATGATGCATATGTCAATGCTTGCCTTAGGGAAAGGACAACCGGAGAAGTGGGGAAGTGGGCATCTAATGGTGGTCACCTACATTGTTTTAATCCTCCCCTTGTAGAGATTGCCCTGGATTGTGGGGGAAACCAGAAGTATACATTCTATTGTGTGTAGTGGAGGTGGGGTAGTGTTTATCCATATGTGGCATAACTTTAGATTTTAAACTATGCCTTCCTTCTCCCCCACCCCGCCCAGAATTCTCTATATTATTTATCAAGCTGTTGCCATACTGGAGTGTGAAATTTATGTTTGTGTGTGTTTTACACACAAACAAACACACATACACACACACACACACACGTACCACCAAAGGTCTGGGGAGGGCGATGACCTTTTTGTGAACATCCTTTGTCTTGATTAGCATAATTTTCCTGGCCTCTAATGCCTCTCTGTCCCTTCACTCTTTCACTGCCTCTTTCTTCTCACTCACTCCATTCCATCTCTCTCTCTCTCTTTCCCCCCCCCCCCCATCTCTCCTGCCTGCCCCGGACTTCCCGAGGCAGCTGCCTCCTTTCTCCCAACAAACGCCCCCTTGGGCGTACAAGGTTGCATAGGCAGCCCTCTGCCTTTTCCCAGCGATCCGGTCCAGGAGAGAGCTTGTCCAGGGTAGCGAGGCAGGACTCTCGCTCAGCCCCAGGGGCGAGGTGGGGGGCGTGGAGGTTGGGGCCGGAATGAGGTAAGGACAGGGCAAGGGGGGGACACTCCATCGGAGGCAAGCTGAAGAAAGACCTTCTTGGGTGTCCCCTTCCTGGCGGAGGCAGGGCGCCTCCGGTTCTGACTCTTGGGCTCGTCCTGGCAGAAATGACTTGAACTGGTCCCCATCCCGGAGGAGCAGAAGGCACTTAGTGGTCAGGGCGGAGGGGTTAAAGTGAAATGGGGAGAGCCTGATCCCTGGACTGGCAGGGAACGACTGTCGTCTAGCCTCCAAAGACCAATACTGGCTTCCGCCTCAGTCGTCAGAATTAAGGTAAGCAAGCCCCAAATATGCAGGCTATCAGTGGTGAATGCCGGAGTTTATGTCCTGGTTGATTTATGACCAGAGACTTAAATCTCGGTTCAAGAAGAGTTCACAGGCTGGAGCTTCCTTCCAGGCAGTGACGGATAGACCATTTCACGTCGAGTTCAGGCCGGGTGCCCCTCTCCCCTCAACTTTTCTTTATCTGGCAGGAAATCTCCGGCCCCGCCAAGAGGAGGCCAGCAGTGGGGAAGTGGGTGGGGAATGTAAACGGGGGTCCCCGCGTGGACCACGATTTACAGGAGGGGTGGGTAGAAGGGTAAACCAGAGGAACACAGAGACAAAGACTCCAAACCTGTAGTCTGGTATGCCGGCTAGTTTAAGAGAACATTGATAATTTTTGGATTCAACCCAGTAGTTTCTGCAAAAACTCCAGAAACTGTGCATCACGGTTACTTTTCTTGCATTGTGGATCCGGCCAATATAGTCGTGATTGGAAGACTGGATTCTTTGTGTGAGCCTTGATGGTGGTGGATGGGGGGGGAGGAATAAGTCTTTCCAAGAAAACTTTGCATTGCTTCGGAGATTTTAGGAGAAGATCTCTCCATCAAGTGCGGATCTCACTTTTTTCTTATCCCCACAGTATTCCTGAATCAAAGTTGCCATCCTATGCAGGCTTTCCAGAGAGCCAGTCTCAATTGCTATAATGGGACTTCCTTCTGAGCTGAACAGGAATAGGACTGGGCTGTAAGGTTGCAATCCTGGTAATGGGTGCAAGAAGTATGTTCCTTTTAATCAAGTGGGAGCAGTTTTTGAAATAAACCTGTGTCAAATAGATGCTTTTTAAAAAAAAAAAAAAAAAAAAACAGGCATCAGCCTGCAGGTTGGCAAGATAATCTACTGTGAGTTTGAAGTCATACTTTGAAGTCATTGGATTTGCAGACAGACTTTTTGATGATGGAATACTAGTGCTTCTCCCTCACTGGCTGCTTTTTTGTGTTTTCTTACATTTGCATTCTCTTGAAATAAGCATTTACCTTTAGAAAAACAACTAATTGTAAAGTGTGATATTGTGTATTTTTTTTCCTAACTTTAAACAGGAGCTATTTCCTCTGTTGCAGGCATTGTTGTTAACTGCTTTTTGTTTGCACTGACTATCCACAAGCAGGAAAGGGGCTGCCCGACTGTCTCACCCCAAAGTCTCTTTTGCTCATTGTTTTCCCTACTTACAAGCAAAAGAGACTTTGGGGAACTCTTATAAGAGTTCTTTCTGCAAAGGGCAGAAAGGAAGCAGCCAGCATCTTATTGTTTCACATTTCTTAATTCAAAAAGTGAACTAACATTTCCACCCCCACCCCCCAAGGAAAAAGGAAAAAGTGTTAAAAGTCTGAAATTAAGAAGAGACATTAGGAAACAGATAGCAACACTCAGGCTCCCCAGTCAAATTCAAAGTAAAGTTCTGGAGTTTAAAGTAAATTTACTCCCAAATCAGATAAAGTCAGTTCCTACCAACCTAAACTGCAGCTGAAATTCAGCTTCTATATTTTTCAATATAGGTTGTTTATTATAACTTTTGAAAGACTTGACTGTTGTTTTTAAAACCCAGCAAACAATAAAAGAAGATAGCTTCACCCTCTGTCGAAGGAAGCTGCCATCTGCAAAAGGTTTATTAAATCAATTGTTCTCTCACGCGTGTGTTTGTGTGTGCCTTGTTCTGAAAGAAACTTGAGTGAACTGAAATGCAAACTCCTGCAATTAATCTGAGTATGCTTGTGAAGTGGTAGTGTGAAATGTTTCCCTCCAGCAAGATACCCTGGCAGCCCACTGTTTTGACTGGAACCTGAGTTGGGAATGTTTGTGTGAATATGAGGACTTTGGAGAGAAGGTGTGGAAGTGCTAAGTTTTTAACTGGTGGTTCTGATGATCTATAAAAAGTTCCTTGGATTGCAGATAAGGAGTCCTCCAAAATCCCACCCAACCCCTTCTCTAGCTGATTCTGCTCAGACAGGTAAACATTGTTGAGTGAACAAAAAATATTTGGCTGGTTTGTAAGAGTGTTTGTGGTTTTGTGCACCCATTCCTCTGTCTGCATCCAAATGACCTCCATACATCAAATGACACTGCAGTCTCAGGGACAGAACCTATTATGGTTGAGTTAGGAGGAAGGTTCAAGCTGTGGTCATGGAGATGGGCACTAGCCGCTGTGCCTTTTTCCAGACATTTGTGAATATATTCATGAAAGAGGGAAAGGGGAAAATAATAATTCAAAACATCTGACTGACTGCGCAACCAACCATAATAGTAATAATGTCAGGTTTGATACACCCTCAAACAATTAGGACGGGATCCTGCAAGGACAGAAGCAACCAAAGGGACAGGCCTGAAACTTCCCACCAAGGAGCGCTAACTGGAAGATAATTTCTGACTGTTACCCGTTTGCTACATGTGGAGACTATTGGATGAGAGAGGCCAGATTTGTGTCCCTGTCTAAACTGGCAGCAGTTAAAGCTAATTTATGCGCAGGAAGTTGGCTGATTATTAAACAGAGAAAGCTTGGGATATCCCCAGCCACTGTGCAGTTTCAACACACGAGGGTCATTATGGGTTCCATTTATCAAATCTTTTGGTTTCCTAGCCAACATTTTGTGAGTTCGAACTCCTCCAGCGTCGGACTGTTGAGTCACTCTTCGTGGTGAGCCTGGAAGATGCATGTATTGATTTTTCTTTAAAAGGCATTGTATCCAACCCTTTAAGTAAAGTACAGCAAGATTTTCTTTTTCTTTCAATAAATAAGGGAAACAATGTGATATTTCTCAAAAGGAAAGCAAAAGGAAAGCATAAGTGGTGCTTTGAAACCCTTCATAGTCTTAAATCAGTTATGGAAAACAATCTGCTCCAACCTCTTTCTTATCTGGAGGCCATTTATTGCAGGGATCGATCAGAGCCCTTTTTATGGGAGAAAAGATAAAACAATTCTTAGCCTGCATGTGGATGTGAGTGTGTGTGTGATTAGATATCACCCAAATCTACTTTCTCTTGGATCTGTAAACCACACAATCTGGGCTGCCAGTAAATCTCTGCATATCTCTTTCTATTTCTCCCTACCCCTCCTCTTACCGAATTTCTCTTCGCCTTCAGGCCAAGTCATGCTGCTAAATATTGCTGACCACTTTTTCTGTTATGGCTTTCATGTCACTTAGCTATTGAAAGTAAGATGGATTTGTACTATTTCTCCACTCTCCTGTGCTTTCCCTACACCCTAGGTCTACCAGGAGAGGCCATTGGAGGAGAAACGTCATGTGACAGAGTGGTGCCAATGTTATTCTTTAAGGGTGTCAAGACCCTGTCAGTTTATGAAATAAATATTGGGAAACAACGAAATGCAAAAAGCGACGACCTACTACGACAGCTCTGCGATCTATGGAGGCTATCCCTACCAAGGAGCAAATGGTTTCGCTTACAATGCTAGTCAGCAGCAATATCCTCTGCCTTCTGCTTCAGCGCTGGTGGAAACGGAGTACCATCGACCTGCATGTTCTTTGCAGTCCCCCACTGCCGGCACCAACAGCACTGTGTCCCATCACAAGGCCAATGAAATCAGCGAGAGTTGTATGAGGACCATCCCCAGCCAATCTCTCCAGCCCCCAGTCCTACCAGAACAGCCCCAGCAGCAGCCTCCGACCCAGCAGGCACCACCACTGCCCCCTCCTCCTCCTCCTCCTCCTCCCCCCTCCGTGTCGCCACCTCAAAATGCCACTGCCAACACCACCCCTGCCAATGCCACAAAGAGCTCCATCCTGAACTCACCTACCATGTCCAAACAAATATTCCCCTGGATGAAAGAATCTCGGCAAAACACCAAGCAGAAAAACAGCAGCTCCAGTTCAGGTAATGGAATAGGGGAGGGGTTAACTGGAGAAAGCAGGAGGGGTTCAGTCCTAGCCCAAGCAGCTGATCCACCACCCGTCAAAAAGTTCTGCTAAACTTCTTGGGACATGAAACTTCCCCGCTATTTTTACTGGGAAATTGAACCTGTGCAATCTCTCGAGATCACAAGCATTATTTTATTTCATTTGTGCATACACACACAAGCCCATCTCCAGAGAGTCCGGGTGATGAGAGAGGCTTCAGTTTGCTTGATGGTGACCTCTGTTCAACTCTGAAAAAAGAATGTGAAGTTCCTTTGCGTCTCTCTTTTCAAGCTTGGATGCCTGTTAGAATCTTCAACATTCCATACTGCAGCCTCTCCCTCCCCCTTTGGCAGCTATTAAACCAGAGCCAGATATGTACAAGCCCCTGGCCTGTCTTCCACCAGTGTTAGCACTTTTTTTTTTTTTTTGGCTTGATTCTATTCCAGCAATAAGCCAGCGACCTATTCCTGCTGAAGCGTAATGAGAATAAAATAGCTCATCATGATCTTCAGTCAAGATCAATGCTTTGTTTGATATTCATAACCTCCTTTGATTTTAGCTCACAGACTGGCAGCCTTATAGGAGTGGGAACAAAGCTTAGGTTTCTTTAGCACTCTGCAGGCAGGTCCATAAATACATTATGGGTGGATTTACAGTGTTTATCTACAGTGTTATTACATAAGTAAACCCAAATCGATGAGAAAAGTATTAGCGTCCTTTTCCCCAGGCATTTGGCTTCTACTTATCATTTACTTCCGCAATTTATCTTGGACTGAGAAAGTAGATTCTAAACATTTTTGGAAATGTTTTCTTCAATGCATTTCTAATGCTATCCTAGAGTAAAATCAACATAAGCAGGCTTTATTGTTTAAGGTATTCAGTGTTCCATGCTCTATATTTTTCTCTATATATATTAGCTTACAAAACCAGAATCCGTATTTCTAGTCAATCGGAATACTAAGAGTAGATGCTAAATGCTTATATTTGGAAATAAAGCTAGAAAGCCTTTTAGGTAGATATGCTTTAAGCTGCAGCTTTATCTCATCATTGTTCAGTAGCCAGAAGCTTAGATACATAAATTAAGCTTAAGCATATAAAACTTGTAAGAACAACTTATATACTTCCAAAATTCCCCTCTGATAATCAGAGTTGAAAGTACTGGGTAGCTTCAGCAGTGGTTTCTTCCCTAAAGTGATGAAAAATACAGGGCATTTTTGAAAACATCTCAGTATTCTCCCTCCCTGTAGACACAGGGCAATTAAATAAATAAATGATAAACAGTTTACCTTTACCTGTATTTCAAAATGGTTATAAAGGCTACTTTTACACTTAGGGAAGGAAGTGTCCTCCATTTGGTTTGGACTACATCTCCCATAATACCGCTAAATTACTTGAGTGAATTGAGCCTGATGGATTTTGCAGTACAAAGCCTCTTGTGGGCATCAAGCAGTATATTCCTTTAAACTCAGTCACAGATTTGGCCTTGTATGGCCTTATTTCACTCTATTCTTTTCAATGGGCTCAAACTGGCTTTAAGCCAAGAAATATTTTACCGCAGGTGAGTGTCCGAGGTTACCCTGAGAAGGAAGTGGAGGGAGAATGGATGTTTGCTATCAGGGTTATATTTTGATTTTACTGATATAAGGTATCCATGTTATTGAAGACTAATCCAACACAAGTAAGGAGGTATTTCTGTGAAGAATAATCTGACCATCTATGTCATTAGCTCCTTTGTTTATCTTTCTTGTAAAAAATTACATTTCTGAGGAGCTGTTATTTCTAGTAGTTTTTGAAAACTGCATGGCTCCTTTTCTAGAAATGGTTGCCTCAGGCAGTTTTTACCAGATCAGAGAATTAAAATGGGATGGAAAAGACCAGATTATTATTTAGCCTGGTGGTTTTCAATTCTTATAACCCTCACTCTATATAGCTATTCTGGGGATAAGGAATTAGAAGTCAAATATACTTGGAGGGTCCTAGGTTTGGAGGGATCTGTAATCAGTGCTCTTCTTAGGATAGCTTGCTAGCCTCAGTATGAGGGAGACACTGACCATTCATCATGATTGATTCCAGGCAGGATGGTTGAATGGAAGAACACCACTCGGTACTTTGGCTCAGGCAGCAAATGGCCTTTGATCAGTCTTCCTTCCATTTATATACACATTTACTATTAGTTTGGGCAGAGTGAGCCATTCTAACATTAGATCTCTGAGTGTACTTGCAAATTTAGCAAGTAGTAGTTTATTATTATTTCTGGTCATAGTATGCTAGGTATCATCCTACTTATCTTGTTCTTTGTATGATTTGTATAGGTGAGAGTTGTGCTGGTGATAAAAGCCCCCCAGGGCAAGCTTCTTCTAAAAGAGCCCGCACAGCTTACACCAGCGCCCAGCTGGTAGAACTGGAAAAGGAGTTCCACTTCAATAGATACCTTTGCAGGCCACGAAGGGTAGAGATGGCTAACCTCCTAAATCTCACTGAAAGACAGATCAAAATATGGTTTCAGAATCGCAGGATGAAATACAAAAAGGATCAGAAGGGCAAAGGCATGATGACCTCTTCTGGAGGACAGTCCCCCAGCAGAAGTCCTGTCCCTTCAACTGCTGGAGGTTACCTGAATTCTATGCATTCCCTGGTCAACAGTGTTCCATATGAGCCTCAGTCACCATCATCTTTCAACAAGTCTCATCCGAATTCTTACAGCATCCCTACATCATATCCAGCTCCTATCAATAGCTGCCCGCCTCCTCAAAAGAGATACACCGGAACTGCAGCAGTGACACCTGAATACGACCCTCACCATCTTCAAGGCAATGGTTATGGCAATCCACATATACAGGGAAGTCCCGTCTACGTTGGGGGCAACTACGTGGATACCATGGGAAATTCGGGACCATCTATATTTGGTCTAACTCATCTCCCTCACCCATCCTCTGCTAATATGGACTATAGTGGGGCAATGGGCAACAATCATCATCATGGACCTTGTGATCCCCACCCAACATACACAGATCTTGCTTCTCACCATCCTTCTCAGGGAAGAATTCAGGAAGCGCCCAAACTGACCCATCTGTAATATACCATTGGTTATATAGTGAATCTTAAAAGCTTCCCAAGTTTTATTTTTAAGAAATGGGGGGGTAAAACCCCCAAGTTTTAAATCTCTGTCCCCCCTGCCCGCCGCTACCCAATACAAACAGTTTTATTTGCTTATGGGTTTTGTTCTGTGTTTTCCTTTTTAGTAAAATGCGGTTTCCAGTTTATGTGACGTAGCAATATTTGTTGCTTGAATTGCTCTCTCGTTTCAATAGTGGATATTTACCTTCTTGAACTCTTGCCTTGTGATCTCACTTTGAGAGTATACATAGGCTTTGTACTCTTAACTTTGACTCTTTTATCAAAACAGGGTATTATGAACAAATTTTCTATACAGACAGTTCTTAAATGTGAATTTGTTCATACAGAATCAGTCCCATCTGGGAAACATTTTTTTTAATTTTAATTGCACTTCTTTTAGATAAGGAAAAAAAAAGGCGCTTGAACAGGGACTCCTGAGCAAAATGATTAATACGTGTATACGTCTTTCAACGTGTGTATGCTGGTGAACTTTCAGATTTATTTATATTTTTTTGAATAATCTTAAGTGTTTTAAATTTTTTATTTATCCCCATCTGTTCATATTTATATATATGAAGATATTAAAAAAAATAAACTTCTTTACCCTGAGTATTCAGGAAATATTTGACTGGCTGTATCAATGGCATATAAGGAGAATATCATTTGAAAAAGGAACCAGAATGCTTTTATTTATTTATTTATTTATTTATTTTTAAAAAGAAATAATGCAATAAAATCTGGAAAACAACACATCAGAGTAGGAAAGTAATGAATGTCTATAGATAATCTAGGTAGTAGAAAATGGGTAAACTGGGATTTGACAACAAAGGATCATTGATTTGTTTTCAAAAGGATACACTCACATTCTTAAAACTAACTTACTAAATAAAAGCTTTTGTTCTGAATAATAGAAATTTTATGACAGAACATTTGATTGCCATCCCCCACTCCCAATCCAAGGACAAAAGGGACGAGGAAAAGGACTCCGGAGACGATTGAGGTCCCTGAGTTTTAAAATGCACAGCCAACCTTTTAAATTTCCCTCTCTCTTTCTTCTGGCTGGACTTTTAAAGCTGCCAAAATTTTAAGTATTTCCAGAAGGTACTGCGCGCTCGTCTGTTGCCTTAAAACCGAACGAAGCCTCTTCCAGCACCTCCAAGGCTGGTCGAACAAGCGTTCCTGTCGTTCGCGTTTGACTTGCCGACGCAGAGGCAGGCAGATTCAGCGAGTAATTTTCCAGAGCCGGCTCTTGCCTTAGCGACCTCCCCAAAGGAAAGCCGCACACTCAGGGCCCTAAACTGCTCCAAGCTGGAAAAGATCCCTGATTGTCAGCATTTCTCTTTGCAGATTTTTTTTTTTTTGGGGGGGGGGGGAGCCTACGTGGCCTCAGTCTCTCGTCTTGTCCGCGGCTGTACCCCTCTTCAGAGTGGTGGACCCGGGTCCGAGAGCAGCGAGAGCTAGGGAAGAAACAAAGGCTGGTTTCTGGAGGAGCTTCTTCCCCGAACGAAGAAGCTCAGGTGCTGTAACTTTTCTCTGGAGGCCGCAGGCGGCCTGGCTGCAGGCTGTTCTCTCTCTCCCGTTGGCTCTTCTTGCTGGGAAGCTCTCAGTTGCTTCTCGCCTCCGCGCGAGGGGGGCCCTCTGAAACGACCGGAGTTTTTTACCCCCACACTTTGCCCCACGGGACAAAATGGACAATCGAGAAACAGTGATGATGGGCAAGTCTTGTTGTTTTTCTTACCTAAAGAGAACGAAACTGAATAAGAGTCCGTGGATTTAAAACCAGCGCGTGGGCTCATATTTGCCATGGCAGGGATTCAAAGCACATTTGTTTACAGGCAGATACAATTTATCATCCCAGTAATGAAGAAACGGATTCCGCAACCATAAATCTGTTCCCGAGGCGATGTGGGCAGCTTTGAAAGAACTATTCCTTATAGTTTCCCCCACCAAATAGGCTTGCTTCTCCTCTCTGGCTACAGGAATTGTGGAATATTTACCATTCCGTACATCTTGTTAATCTAATTTCCTTTCACATCCCAATCTTTCTCATTCTTTCTTGAACGGGGGAGGGGGACGAGTGTAGAAAAAAATCATTTATATAATAAAGGTGCATGTATAGAACCCCTCCCACTCATAAATACACACAATTTCTAAACAAGCCTTTGATGCAGCCTAAAAGATCCTTTCTGTCCCTCAAATACATCTGTGCTAAAAAAAAAAAAAAAAACTTGGGAGAATCCATAGAGGGAACCCCTCCTCCCTTATTTCTAAACAGAATTTTGAAGGCATGAGGTTTATCGGCTGTCTTGAATTTGTTTAGGAAGACTCAGTATGTATATGCAGGTTTGTCTTATTATGAATAAAAAGGTAGGAGAATATGTCACTATATGATCTGGCTATTTTGTTTAATCTCAATACATTTGCCACCATATTGGTTTCCCTTTCTAAAATATTATCAGTCTTCATATTTTCATTAAAAAAAATATCTCTCTGGTATTTTTCTTCTTTCCTCCCCTCCATATCTGAAAAGCTCCCAGTGGCCAGTGATTGTGCAATATACTAAATTCCACATTCTAATTTTGCATTTCATACTTACAGCATTTTATCTTCACTTAACCATTTTCCTCTATACTTTACAGCTGCTTAGCTCCAGACTGAATAGTAAAAACACCAACTCTATTGAAAAAGCAAAACTATTTAAAAGAGAATTATGGAGTGGAGGAATCGCTTTGAAACTTCTATCTTTTGAAAAAAGATGAAATAGAAGGGGATTGTGGGTGTTATTTTCCCCCCCTTCAAAATTAATTAAAGAAAAATGCATTATATAAATTAATGGCATTGAAAGCAAGAGAAAAAGGGAGAAAACTGACAGGTATGAGAACAGAAAAACTGACCCTTAAAAAGATATATATAAGACAAAGGAAATGGATTCCCCCACCCCCACCCCGTGCTCCAGTCTGATTTCAAAGACATTTGTTTACCCCTTCCCTTCATCCTGCATATATTTTATCTGCAAGAAAATGTGCGTTCTTACAGAAATAAGAAAAGAAAAAAAAAGGCTACTTTAAAAAAAGCCAACTAAGAAGAAAAGCTTTTTTCCAGGTGGTTTTTCTATTAGATTGCCCACGGGAAGAAAAAAGAAAAAGAACCCACAACCCACAGCCTACATAAAAAACAAAACAAAAACAAAATCTTCCAAATATTCTTCCCACACCAATTTAACTCACAAAGCCTCAGTGAACCGAATTGCCCCAGCCGCCTCCCTTGCTCGTCTTACCTCCTTGTGGGGTTCTTTTACGTATAACATACAGAAGCTGGGGCGCACAAGCGCGCGCACGCACACACACACACACACACACCAGCAACGCCTTGCTGTTATCATCAATATTCCATAAATAAATAATGAAATAAAATCCTTAGGCCTGTGGCTGTCTTGCAGTCAAGTTAAAAAGCTGAAGTTTCTATCCTTCACTGAGAGGACAGAGCGAGGTGGGATCATCCGTTTGGGAAAATAAGCACCACCATCACCACCACCACCATCATCATCCCTTTGGCTTATTTACTAGAGTTTCTTCCTCCCCCCAAACAACCTTTCTTCTTTTTTGCTCAGCTACATTTCATCTAGGAAAGAGCATGAAGCTCGAAATGTGTTCTTAAGGGCCAGAAGCTGTCAAGGCATTTTGGCTGAGAAGATTGATCACGCCTAGATTTCAGCAGAGCTTTGTTTGAAGTAAAGCAAGAAAATTAAAAAAAAAAAAAAAAACCACTCCAGAAATATATATATTTGTAAGGCACCCTCTTTCCTCCCCTTCTCTTCTTAAATAACAATTTCCATTTGAATTTTATGTTAAGATTATTACAATATTTCACCCCTCCCCCTCACCAGCTTTCCTTCCATATTGGGGGGGGGCAGTGAGTCACTCAAAAAAAATGAAAGAGGCCTGCTGTTCTTTTTCCTTTTGCTCAGATGTGCTTGTGCTTCATCAGAAATGGAGCAACCAGTTTATCATTTAAACCCTTGTGACAATTTCCAGGACTAATTAAGAATCTCAAAGTGGGGGACATATGGAGTGTCCTTGAAATATATAGGAATGCCACAGGACCTTACGTTCTTCTCTTCTGTTCTCTTCTCAGCACTGGCATATTTTGATTTGGAGGAGAGGAAATATACCCTTTTCTGTTCCTTGTTACTGAATCCCCCTGTCCTTCCATTGTTTCCTCCCCCCCTTCCTTTCATTTCCCGTTTTATTTGAAGCTACTGAAGAACTGTTCTGTCCAAGCCTTTAGCTTTGTGGAATGAGCAAATGGAAAGAAAAGCAAACAAAAAATGGTGTCGGTCAAACAATCTTATTTGGAAAGGGAATCCGTTTTATAGTTCTTTCCTACACGATTGGTAATAATTTTTCAAACCGATATTGAATTTTGACGTATTTCTTCACCATCAAGACTGCTTACTTAACCTGATCCATTTTTATTGTGGTTAAGGGAAAACAGTCAGTCAGAGTCAGCTGATTCCATTGTCGTTTGTGTTAGTACTCTTGTTTGTTCTTGTAATCGACAGCATTTTTGTGATTTCTATGATTTGGGTGTCTGATGGAAATGCATCTGGTTTGTACCATCCATTTCTGTTCAGCCAACTCAAATATATACATGACACCCTGGACTGACTTCTGCCTATGGAAGCGAAGTTCCTGTAGAAAATTCTTTCTACACAATGGATACATGCCAAGATCGCGGCCACCAATTGTTCCCTGTACTGTAACCGTTCAGAAAAGTGGAACACTCCCCCCCCAGCCCCCAGCCCCCCCCCGGAGAAATGCAGAAAGGTGCCAAGTCTTGGGGAAGGGTGGGAAACTCCCACCTTGTTCTGGTGCTTGTTTTAATTTTAGGAAGTAATTATTTCTTTCTTTAGGACTGGTGGTGAAGGGAAGAAACACAAATAAAATGCAAATCTAAAGCAGGGCTCAACGCTTGGCAACCCAGGGCCGGGTGCAACTTTCTGATGCGGTTGAGATGCGGAGCCGGCAATGTCAAAACTTTGAAGATTAATGGATTACTTTGTTAATGACTCAAGGCGTCAGATTGGAGGTGCTTAAATGATTTGTGAGGTGCGAAGCGCTTGCCTGACAGTGCCAAACAATGGGAGGGGAGGGCGCAGGACGGGAACAAGCGGGGCAGAAGCCCTACAGGGTGAGCAGAGCCGCGGTGGCTGCAAGGAGCCGCGGCGGCGGCGGCGGTAGGAACGAACGGCCAAGCGGCGACCGCAAGAGACGCAGGCACACAAACACTCTAGTCTCTCTCTCACACAAGCACAGCCACTCACCCCAGATACCATTTCAGATTAGGAGGCAAAAGGGGAGCGGGCGAGCAGCGGAGATAAGCCTCCTCCTAAAAAAAAAAAAAAAAAAAGTGTAAATAATGCCTCTCCGGCCCCAATGAGGCGTTCCTTCTCGACTTTTTTGGATCAATCAAACAGACAGTGGCTTCTTTTGATTAAAGCCCAAATTGTCATTGGGCAGAGGCAATCATGTGACAGCCAATTCGGTCCAATTTCAACCTTGTCTCCATGAATTCAATAGTTTAATAGTAGCACGGTCCCCATACGGCTGTAATCAGTGAATTAGAAAAAAAACACCCCACGAGCGATCTTCTATGATTTTTTTTTTCTCCCTTCTTTCTGTCTCCCCCTTTTTCTTTCTCTCTTTCTTTCTCGGTCCCCCCCCCCCTTCTTCCCCTTCCTGGGCCTTGCTCCCCCCTCCCCCTCCCAGAAGCGCTAAATAAGAGGGAACTTTTTCTCCAAGGGGGCTGCGAGTTGAAGGCCATGAATTTCGAATTTGAGCGAGAGATTGGCTTTATCAATAGTCAGCCATCGCTCGCTGAGTGCCTGACATCTTTTCCCCCTGTCGGTGATACATTTCAAAGTTCATCAATCAAGAACTCGACGCTTTCACACTCGACACTGATTCCTCCTCCTTTTGAGCAGACCATCCCCAGCCTGAAACCGGGCAGCCACCCTCGCCACAGCAGCGGCAGCCGCCCCAAGCACAGCCCCAATGGCAACAGCGGCAGCCCAGTGCCAGCCGGCGCCCTCCAGCCTCCGGAGTACCCCTGGATGAAAGAGAAAAAGGCGTCCAAGAAAACCGCCCTGCCGCCGCCTGCTTCGGCCTCCGCCCTTGGACCAGCTTGCCTGAGCCACAAAGGTCAGTTGAAAGACTTTGCTGCACCATTCCGCTTCCCAAGGCTTCCCCACGATTTGTTTGTTCTCCCCCACCCTCCCCACTGCCTTCGCCTCTCTGTTGGAGCGTTGCCTTCCTAACTCAGGCACTGAACCCTGAGGAAGGAGGCTGGTGGTGGGATCCACAGGCAAAAAGCATCAGGCACCAACCCTCTCTCGCCCCCACCCCAAGCAAAGTTTCTTTCCCCCTAACTTGTTTAGCGTGGGATGATTTATTTGAGTTGGAGGTGACCTCCTCTTGTCTAGCTGTCCTAGAGTTGGGATCCTTGACAGTAATGAAGAGTGATAGATTACTCTTGCTCAGCTAAGCAGCTGATGCATTAATTATAATTTGTGGTATGACTAATATCAAAGTTTGTTCGGCTAGGGGACGGTTTGGGAGATGGAGACGAAGCAGTTCCTTGAGCTGAGGGAAAAAGGGGTCCCGGAGAGCGGGCGCGCAAGGGGGCAACACAATGGCTTTGCTGCATTCGCGGGGCGGCCATTTTGTTGCAGTTGAGATGTTTTTACGCTCTGGAGAGAAGAGGAATGAAAGGCAGAGATTTCCAATCACCAGTACCACACTGTTTTTTCCAGACTGGAGTGTCCTCAAAAGGACCTGCTGGGGCAAATTCTCCACCTTTCACTCCCCCCCCTCCATGGCAGGCATCTTTCTAACCGTGGTTGTTTTCTTCCTCAACAGAATCTCTGGAGATCTCCGAAAATGGTAATGGGGGCTCCAGGAGACTAAGAACTGCGTATACCAACACTCAGCTTTTGGAGCTGGAGAAGGAATTTCATTTCAACAAGTACCTCTGCAGACCAAGGAGGGTGGAGATCGCAGCTCTCCTAGATCTGACGGAGAGGCAAGTCAAAGTCTGGTTTCAAAACAGGCGGATGAAGCACAAGAGGCAGACCCAGTGCAAGGAGAACCAGAACAGCGAAGGGAAATGCAAAGGCTTGGAGGACCCCGAAAAAGCCGAAGAAGAGGAGGAAGAGGAGGAAGAGGAGGAGGAAGAAGAAAAATCTCTTTTTGAGCAAGCCCTCAACGATGTCGATGTCTCGGGGGCTCTTTTGGACAGGGAAAGCTACCCTTTTCAACAGAATGCCCTGCCTCAGGCGCCTCCAAGCCTCCACAATGGAGAGTCCCAAACTTTTCCAGTTTCGCCTTTAACCAGCCACGAGAAAAATCTCAAACATTTTCAGCACCAGTCACCCACTGTTCCCAACTGCCTCTCAACAATGGGCCAGAACTGTGCAGCTGCCCTGAACAATGGCAGTCCGGAGGCCCTGGAAGTCCCTTCTTTGCAGGACTTCAGCGTTTTCTCTGCAGATTCCTGCCTACAGCTTTCTGACGCTGCTGTCTCCCCCAGTTTGCCAGGATCTCTCGACAGTCCTGTAGATATTTCAGCCGACAGCTTTGACTTTTTCTCAGATACGCTCACCACAATTGACTTGCAGCACCTGAATTACTGAGAAAGCACAGGTCTTCTTCATGCGCCAAGGGTTATGCCTTCTTTTTTTTTTTCTCTTCTTCTTTTTTCCCCTCTCTCTCTCCTTAATTTTTATTTCCCTTCCCCCTTTGATCTGATTTCTTTCTCTTTGTCTGTTAGCATTTTCGGTTATCCTATCTGATATGTGGGGGAATTTACAGTACTTTGCCGTTTCCCTATGGCATTTAGCCACATTCTAGACCCTTCTGTGAAAGCAATATATATGGCCTGTAAGAAAGTGATCATATCAAATTTGTATCTTCACTTTCTTTTTATTTTTGTATTACATTAGGGTGCATTGTCATAAGTATTTTTGGTAGAATAAATTCTTGTTTACTACAAGCACCTTTTTTTTTTATCTCTCTCTCTCTCTCTCTCTCTCTTCCTATATAGCACAAGGAGTTGCCCCCTCCCCTCCTTTGGTCTGAAATAAAGCCAAGAAATTTGGTTACAGACCTCTGTTCTTTTTTTCTTGAGAAAAACATTTATTGGAAGAAAGCTACTGAAACCCCCTACTTCCCCCTACTTCTCCCCCATCCCCCCCAAAAATGCAGTGTTACAATTCTTCCCATAACTTAGAATATCTTTGACCCTTATTAAAAACAAGCATTTCCTCCATTTAATACATACCATATATTAGAATTAAAAATACACAAAAATACTGCTTTAGTGCTATTAAAAGCTATTAAAAACACTGAGTTTGTCTCTCTCGCACCTATATGAAAGAGAATATTCCGCAAAAGAAAGAAAGAAAAAAAGTGCTCCTTAGGAGGATTGCTGCAGTTATGCAGACAGATAAAAATGTATATTTATATTAGTCACTGTGTTTATTCTTTCTGCCAACCATGTCTTGGAAAGAAATGTTGGGTGTGGGGAAAGGTAGACTTCTGATGGATTTCCGTCCCAGAGTTCCAAAGGTCCCAAGAAAAGAAATCTACAAGAGAGGAAATCAGACAAGCCAGTTTTGGTAAAAGCTAGTTATTAACTGTGCAAGGCATATAAATTATGGATTAAAAAATGGGTTTAAAGGGCATTCTCACCAAAACTCAGTCTGAACTAGGTTTAAACAAGTGTACATTTCAGAAGACCTTTTAGCTATCCCACCAAAGCACATAAAAATTGAAGAGACCTATCTAAAAGTGCTGTTAATTGAAGGTAGTGGTGGAGGACGTGTGTGTGTGTGTGTGTGTGTGTGTCCATCCTCTAGTACAGTTTAATTGAATTCATTCATACAGGTTGATATGCGTTCTTTTGTGTCCTACAAGGTAGCGGCCTGTGTTAGCAGATGAGGTTTGTTTCCTTCGTGTGTGTGTGTGTGTGTGTGTGTGTGTGTGTGTGTGTGGTGCGAGCTAGCGCGTGTGCATGTATGAATCTATCTCTTTCTTCCTTTCTCTTGGTAAGAAGAACGTGTATGTGTGTTTATGTAGGTACACAGACATATGGAGAGGGGGAAAAAAATGATTCAGGCTTTACAGGCTCGCATTTGCCAGACCTTCTGCTCCGGCTGAATTTATTTTGATGGCAGATTGCTTCCCTGTTTTGCAACACATTTATGTGGGGTGGCGCAGAACCGCGTGGGTAATAGCTGGAAGGACTGGATGCAATTCTTCCTAAACTCATAAATCAAACGCTTTTTGTGAATGAGAATGTCATCAAAGAGATCAATTGCAGGAACACATGCACAAATAAAAATCCTCTTACGTATTTGCTGGGGTAGGGGATCCCCGTCTAAAACCATTAAGCTTGGAAGCGGCTAGTCATAATTCATTTTTTATTGCTCTGTTAAAACAACTGCTTGGCTAAGCTTCAGGTGCAGCAGGGATTCCCCCTTTCTTTTCCCTTCCCCCCCCCTCCCTTCTTCGCTTAGCACGACGATCGAAGGCCGCTCTTTCGGGGAAGAACGTTTTCTTTGAAGAAGCATGTTTTTGTTTTAGTTTATAGGCGTTTTACTTTATAGGCGAACCAGCAGGTTAGTGTGGGGAGCCTCCTATTCTACTGACAAAGAAGCTTTCCACACAAATCAATCGCCTCCAGATCCTAAGCAGATTTTCCCTTGAGACCAGAACTATGCTGAGACATATAGTTCTCACACAAAAAAAAAGGGGGGGAGAGAGGGGGGAGGAAGAAATCCTAACAATGATTCCGGAATGTAAAGGTTTTCGGGGAAATTCTTGAGTGTCTTAACTAACCGATAAACGCCACAAACGGTTTTGCTTGTTCGGAATACCGAAAACAGCCTCGCAAAAAGGGGGACCCGTAGGGACAAAGCGGGGGGTGGGGGGCAGCGGAGGAAGAAAAAGGATCGGGTCTTGGAAAAGTCCCGAGAGGTGAAAGTTTGAAGCGAAGTCGTGTGTTCGAGAGTCAAGTTGGAAACCTTGGTAGCTGCATCCCAGCAAGGAACANGGGGGGGGGAGGCGGTTGTGTTGGCTTCAGAATGCACAGCTCTTGGGCAAAGGCAGTCTGACAAAGGGGGAAAGCTCTTTGGAACAATGGAGGAGAAATAGAGGGGAGATGATTGAAGAAAGCAGCAAGAGGGAGAAAGAGGGGGAGGGGAGAGGAGAGAGAGGGGAGGAGGGAGAGAGAGAGAGAGAGAGAGAGAGAGAGAGAGAAATCGGGCCAAGAATAAAATTGTTCCAACAGTTATTTGGGCTAACAGAAAACAGAAAATTTTTATTTTCAAAGTCACTAACAGGGGTTGTGTTTTTCTAGCGGGGGGGGGGGGGGAGATAAAATCTGTGTATACCTACATTCTTTCCTTTTAACTACAATGTAAACAACAATGTGCTTAACTTCACTGGTCTGGTTAGTAATTCTATTATTATCCACTGAATATGCTTCCAAGTCTTGATAATTGATCTGTGAGTGTTATTGCAAATTATGAAAATGGTTTGCTAAACTCTAAAGTGGAAAAGTGATACTTTCTTCATTCTTCTGTTCCTAAAAGAAAAGAGATCTGAGTGTAAAACTCTGTAGACAATAAACCTCCAATCAATCAATCACTTTTTTTTAAAAGTGGCTGTAGCTGCATATCAGAATTTAGCCCTGTCTAGAAAATGCCAGAGACCTGGTTCTAAAAACATTAAGTGTGTCTTTATATGGCTCATAGCTAGATTTTAGCATAGGCTTCACATTTTGAACTGGGTCCTAACTTTCATAATTATCAAAATGGGAACATTAAAATGCAGTCTAATTAGATAATGTCTAGGATGGAATTTGGTGAGTGAAATGATATTAACTAGTTAACTGTTTAGAACTGGCACAAAGGTAAGTTGCTAATAAATGTAAATTGTTCATAAGAATATCAGAAGCTAGAAAAGAGGCATGCATAAACATTAATGTTTTGGGCTGGCCTCTTTGAAGCAAAAGTTCCTCCAGGCCTTTTTCCTGCTTGTTTTGTTTTATCACTTAATTTTATCCCTTTCTGTTTAATATTAAGTCTCTGTGCGAACTTCTTTCTTCAAAACAAGAAAAATCCTATCAAAGCACTTAATAAATAGCTAAGCACTTCGGCCCAGTTCTAAACTCAATTCGGTGACTTTAATGGCACCTTTCCAAGAAGTAACTTGTTGGATGGGAAACAGAAGTCAAATAGAGGGCCACCGTCGTTTTGCTTTCCCTGCCACCACGAAAGATGTACAGCAACTTAAATGGGAATCACTCCCGGACCGTTGTTGCCTCTCAGCTCTTTTCCTCGATCCCCTTCCTTTTAATCACGGGACGTAGTTATTCAGTGTTGGTATTTCACAGAACATCCTGCTCTGTCTGGTGTTTTCAAACCGGGTGTGTAGCCAATGGGGAGGGGAAAGGAGGGAAGGAAGAGGCAAGCGAGACCGCACGTGATTGGCAGAGGGAGGGAGGTCGAGGGAGGCAGAGGGAGAGAGAGAGAGAGAGAGAGGGAGGGAGGGGGGAGGAGGAGGCCGAGTGGTTTGCACAGGCGCTCTGCCTCTTCAGCTGCTGAGCTGGGCAGAATGGAAGACCGCTGCCAATGGCAGCCTTTGTAAGAGCTTCCTTTCCGCACCAAACGGCGTCAAGCATCAGGAGAAACCCGCAGCCTCAGCCCAGAGCCCTGACTTCAGTTCAGTCACGTTCTTCCCACAGCCACCGCCCTTCTTGGGAATTCAAAGACCGCGTCCGCGGCAACAACAATGGCGTTGCGCCTTATTTCCATGCAAATAGCCGCGGGAGGTTGGACTAAGAGCTATTAACCTCTTGTTGGTTCGCCCCAGGTTCGGACCGTCCCGAGCGAGGGAGGAAGGACCCCCGGATGCCCCTTGTCCGGATATTCGCCTTCTCCCCCCTGTTCTACACCTGGGAGAGGGTGCCGGAGAAGCGGCAACCGATTTGATGGCGAGCGCATTTGCCTACCTGCAGGCTCTGGGTCCTTCAATCCACGCTGGAGCAGCCCCCTCCGGCGGCCGTTCAGTGCTTTCTATTCTCACTGCTGCTGTTCCCGCGGCTGCTGCTCCAGGTTGAGCGCTTGGGCGCACACTGGCTCGCCGGCCCAGCTCTCCCAAGCCCAACACGCTGGCTGAGAAGAGAGTGGGAGGGAGGGAGGCGGCGGCGGTGTCTGCGCGTCACCTTGATGAAGGGGCGCTCAGAATTTAAATGCCACAGCCAGGGTGATCCATCACCAGGAAGGAACCGGGCAACTTTGGCAGCCGCAGCAGTCATTGGCTGCCGCCCTCACGTGGTCACCGCCTCACTGTACATTCATATCATTTTTCTTCTGGCCCCCATGGAGGAAGTGAGAAAGTTGGCACGGTCACCCAGGACTTCGAAGAGCCGGTCAATCGGTGATAGATGGACACGGCAAGGATGAATTCCTTCCTCGATTATCCGCCCATCCTCAACGGCGAGCCCACCACTTGCGCCTCCCGTGCCTATCACCGCCACCACCACCACCCCGAACATGGGATTACAACCACTTTTCAGTCGTGCGCTGTCAGCGCCAACAGCTGCAACGGGGATGATCGCTTTCTGGTGGGCCGGGGAGTTCAGATAAGCCCCCATCCCCACCACCAGGCTAGTACCGCCTACCAACATCACCCCAATTTGGGGATGTCCTTCTCGCACCCCAGCTGCGGGTCCGGCTATGGCGCGCAGAACTTCGCTGCGGGAGGCTATGGCCATTACCCACTCAGTCAAGAGGCGGAAATCAGTGGGGGCTACTCCCCGTGCGCTCCTACTCTCTACTCGGGAAATGTCTCTTCCTCCATGGTCCAGCATCCCCAGAGTTATGGTGGGGGCACAACCAATTCTACCCAGTACATTCATCCCTCTTTCGGAGAGGAGCAGCAGAATTTAACCCTCACTAATTTCAGCCATCCCTTGTCTCCTCTCCACTCCGCCCATCCAGAAAGCTGCAGTTCTCCTTCTTCGGAAGTTTCTCCACCAGCCCAGACTTTCGACTGGATGAAAGTGAAGAGAAACCCTCCTAAAACAGGTTAGTCCTCATTTGCTGGGTGGTTAAGGCACTTTGAAAAGCTGCTAATTTGCACACTGACCTGGCTGTCCTAGGTATCAGAAGGAAAGGGGTACTTGGATCCCGAAGGCAACAGGTTATTAAAATGGACATTACACTCTGCTGTCACACACCCCTGTTAAATTGTTCAATGTGAACAATTGTGCTAAAGAAGTGTGTCCCTCGTTGGTTTTGAATCAACCTGGTTTGCCTGACATATCTAAATGGCTCTTATCAGGCAAGGTTAGCAGGGTGATATGCAGAAGCCAAGCATAATGAAGTTAGTTCCTACTGATTCAAATAGACTTTGCCTTGGAATAAACATACACAGAATTGGCCCAGAAAACATCTTCTTTTGCACCTAACAACTACTGGAGCCATCCTTGGTAAATGTCACCTTTCCGTTAAGGCCCTAAATCCATGCTTATATGCAGCAAGATGTGATTGCATGACTTATGCCTGATTTTTTTTTTTCAGGAAAAGCTGGAGAGTATGGTTATGTGGGTCAGCCCAATACAGTTCGCACCAATTTCACCACCAAACAGTTGACAGAACTGGAGAAAGAATTCCACTTCAACAAATATCTTACCAGAGCACGCAGGGTGGAGATAGCAGCCTCTTTGCAACTCAATGAAACCCAGGTCAAGATCTGGTTCCAGAACCGCAGGATGAAGCAGAAGAAAAGGGAGAAAGAGGGCTTGCTGCCCATCTCTCCAGCCACACCAACTGGAAGTGAAGAGAAGGCAGAGGACTCCTCTGAAAAGTCCAGCTCATCCCCATGTACCCCCTCTCCTACTTCTTCTACCTCAGATACTCTGACTACCTCAAATTGAACTCCACAGTTGCTATTCATTCTTCACTCCCTGGCCCCTATGTTCAGCCCTAGAGTAGTTGATAGTGTCCCAATCCTATTTTTCTAAAGACTGAAGGGGACCCCCCCCCTCACCCCACCTTCTCTAGCCAAATTGGTTCCAGATAAATCTTCTCTGACTGCCATCCCTCAAACAAATGCCTTCCCATACTGAAACTTGGAAGCAAACTTCATTGATTTTCCTGGAACCTTCTTCCAAATTGGTGGGCATAGTACAGGACTACTGAGTTAGGGGACGGAGAAATAATATAGAAAGGGACTTTGTGGCATAATATCACTGAGATTTAGCTAAAGCTAATTTTGGCTAGAATAGGCCCCAACAGTTCAGGATCACAGCCTTATTTCAAGACTGAGGGTGTCCTTAATTCAGCACCAGGCTTTTTCCTCCTCAGTGCTAAGTACAAGGATTTATTTATGTGTCTCCCATCTTTAGACTATTTGTGAGAAAAGTCAAAAAGTGCTTTTCATAATGATAAAGTTGATAGACCAGAATGAAGTTGCCAAAGAACATTTATGTAGGCTTTCCTCCATGGCAGAGACGAAGAGGTTCGCAGTTCCAAAAAGAGATGCACTATTGAAAGCGTTTACATGACTTCTAAAAAGTTCATGCTTTAATTTAATGTACCTGTTTTTTTCGTGTGTATGTTGTTGGTTGTAAATATTTTGTTTAAGAGATTTATCTTTTTACAGATTTTCTAGAAATGTTTAGATTGATTATAAATTTAAAACAGGGTGGTTACATTCTCAAAACTTGATTCGATTTTATAGCAAAAAGTGAAGTTGTCATGATCAAAGATGTGTTCAACACTATCAGATACCTCAAAAAAAATCATAGACTAGTATTCTTCCTTCAAAATAGTTAGATAAGAATGTTGAAATTGCACTAGATTTTTAAAAAAGAAACCTTACTTATTAAGGTCTGCCCAACATTTTCTTTCTCAAAATCTCTATGGAATTATTCTTGACCCAAAACCATTATGCAGAAAATGGAGAGACCAGGCCTGCTTCCGAGTTCCCATTTATCCTTCCTTAGATTTTTCAGCTGAACTTCTGAATGTGGTAACTGGCCCAAATGAATGTATAGTTCATGTGATTTGTGTATGGAACTTTGCATGATGCACAAAGTTTTGGTGTACTAAGTTAACACTGAGTTTTATCAGTTGTCCTTTGTGATTGAGTGCTTCTGACATTTTCTGTACAATCATTCAAGGTTCTGAGATTCTGTTGGGGGAAGGGAAGAGAATGGAATCCAGAGCAGGATTTTACGGGTCCTAGAAATCTCTGTAATAAATATACTCTTATAGCAGGCTCTTCTTTGCTTTGGTTCTTTTTTGGGAAGAGAAGCCTAACCAATCAGTCCTCTCTTCCACTTTTGGTGCAAGCCAAATTCTTGCAACCTTGGGCTTCCAGGCCCCCAAGATTAAACCCAGTAACATTAGTGGAGACCCCAGAGAGAACTTGCTGATCTTTTACTAAGAAAAAGAAGGGCAATGAACCAAATCCCAGCTCTTTTAGAAATACCTTGGTGGAAGCTTCCTGGGTCAAGTGCTAACCTTTTCACCCCGAACTGCATATTGACCTATGTGTAAACTAAGTCCTCTTCAAAAGCCGAAGCTGGTCTTGCCTTGCATCCCAAGCCACCAATGAAGAGATTTATATTTCCTTGTCTCTCAGGACCCCAAGAAGCCAGCTTCCCCCCCTCCTTTCTTCTAAATTGCCAGAACAATCTTCCAGGCACAAACTTTGGAAGACAAGCTGAGAGCAGGCAAGAAATAGCCAGCTGAAGAGCTCATTTTCCAGAGCAACTCTTCCCCCGAGTGTCATCTTCAGGGGGTCATGTAACCCCAACCAAAATTTCCCTGGCAATTGGGAAAACTGGTTGGGGAAGATGTCATGTATCTGCTGGAAAAAAACATACCTTTGATTAAAAACCTGTAGAGCCAATTCACTGGAGGGATTTCCTTCCTTCCTTTGTGATTTCTATCACTAGTAGCATAAATATGGGGTTCTCATAGGGGAAAGAATGCAAAGCATCATTTTCATTTTACGGCAGCTGGTTTCAGTTTGAAAAAGTTGTTACTAGAATTTAATTTTAAAAGCCTTGCAGCTTCTTCAAGAGGCTTTAGTTCTGCCCCAGCAATAAAGCAGGAGAAGTTGGAAGCCCAAAGATTTTCGCTGGCCCAAGCATCAATGGTTTTCTTTCTCCCACAACATCAGCATAAGCAAGCCTTGATCTGCAGCCACTTCAGGCCTAATGCCAGGGCAAGGGGAAAACCCGACCAGATTGCTGAGTGTTTTTTCTCAAGGCCTTCTACCACTCTGGGCAACTTCAAAGCAGGCAGAGACCCAAATTCCTTTCACCTTTGGCTCTTCTCTCTCTCTCTCTCTCTCTCTCTCTCTCTCTCTCTCTCTCTCTCTCTCTCTCTCTCTCTCTCTCTCCCCCCCCCCAGCTCCTCTTGGACTCCTTGCCTGCTTATACTTTCCCCTTTTGTTGATTAGGATAAGGCTTCAAAGCTAAACAAATGGCATTTGCCAAAAGCTTTCAAGTGGCATCTACATGCCAGCAGGGAGGGTGAATGAAACCTTTCAAGGCTGGGGCTAGCAAAATTCTGCGGCCACCTGACTCTTTCCAGTCTTTCCACTTCTTTTCTTTCTTGAGGTAGCTGGAGACAAGAAAGAGAAGATCAAGGGCTTGGGATCAGTTGATTTAAAACTCCTTTCAGCAGCTCCAGAGATATTCCTGTGTCCTGCCTCAGTGAGGATGGGAAGGATGAGTTCATAGAAGGACTTTAATAGCCAGAATACTTATTGGAACAAATATCACCTTATATGGAGTCTTCTTTCAGGACTAAAAAACTCGTTCCCAGGTACACCTGAAGGCATTTATTTTTGAGTAATCTCTGAACTGTAATTTTCCAGAAAATAAATAAGTCTGAAATAAATAACTTAGAATGGAACTGACTGAAAGCTGATTAATACAGAAGTACAAAATTGCCTTCCCAAAGAAGTGGCACAGATTTCTTCAAAGTTTGTTCTAGAGATTATTGATCAAAAGGTCCATCAATCAACTTGAATATCTGACATCTCTCTCTCTCTCTCTCTCTCTCTCTCTCTCTCTCTCTCTCTCTCTCTCTCTCTCTCTCTCTCTCTCTCTCACACACACACACACACACACACACACACAAATAACACACACACTCAGCAAGGTAAATGTTACTTCCAAGGAAATGTGCAGGAATTTAATTGACTAATCATTAGTATGACTGTGGAGAGTCAGAAAATTGATCCACTAGACAATAAAGATAATAGTTTCCTTTAGACTAAGTAGGAAGTGTATTTTGCCTAAAATAGAACATGTGTAATTTTTGTCAGCGGTCCTTTCAATGTCTATTGCTGCTTACACAAATCCACACAACTGAATTTATGTAATACAGTTAATTGATGGATTAGTCCCAACCATTAATTGATCAATACTCATGAATTGATTAACACTTCTCTTCTTCATTTGATGACAGAATTTGGGATAATCCCCCCATACCTCTCCATGGTATACCAATAAATAAATAAATAAATAAATAGTAGTTCTTTAAAAATTGTCTTTGCTCATCCAGCTGGGATTAATTAGGCTTGACTTTCTTTTGGGTAAGATGGATACTTAAAATAAAAACCTGAAGCCTATTTTTGATGTTCATCCTTAAAGTTTGGTTTCAGACGCTGCACAAAGATGTTTTCCTCTAGGCAATCAGATTGAAAGCAATCAATATTTACTCAGTCTGAAAAGGGTTGTTGAAAAAGCAGCAAACAACAAACTGCTTAGCTGATCACCCCCGTTTAATCTCAGGTTCACCGAAAGTTCAAGCAGAAATGAATTCACTGATGGGTCACTTTAGAATGAGTCCCAGCGGTTTATCTCACTCACTGCTAAAGGCAACAATTATTTATACATTCACAGATACAGACATGTGCCTCCATAGTTTTTTTCCCCAACCTCTTGTTCATCAAGATAACAGTTTTACTGTACCTTTATTTTAAAACCATCAAAAAATATCTTTAATACCCTTCTTGCTCTTCTCTTTGTTTTCCCCTCCCCTCTTTATTCTTGCCTTGGTTCAGTGATAGTGAAAATATACTGCAGTTTTCAAAATAAAAGAGAAAGATGCACCGTTTATTTACATCAACATCATTTAAAAAGATAAACACTGTCATGCAAACTATTTTCTTGGATAGAGAAAGTCCTGTTGATGTCAGCGGGAATTTTTATTTTAATTTAATTAATATTTCCACCAGGATCTGTGGAAATGAAATACTTTGCTTTTCATGTTTTAGTGCTTAAAGTTGGCTTGACCCGGGTTCAGGACAACTTGTGTATGTATATGCAGGCACCAGCGAATTTGAGTTCTGAAGCTTACAAGAAGGGACTGCGGGATTCCACAAAAACCGAACATTTGAAGGTGCTGCACGTTGTGGCTAATTGCAACAACTCTTCAGAGGTCAGAGGTCAGCTAATCACTGCATAAATGCATTCTCAATGGGAATTTATTAGCCTCTTTTTAGTGGCAGATCACGTTTGAGACTAACTTTTATTACAGCATTTTAGTTTCTAGAAATGATCATATTTCGGCTTGGTGCTTTGCATTTTCTGATATTATTTAATTGTTACGTTTATTCTAATGGTCTAGTAATGTTTAAAGTGTCCAGAGAACTAACATCTATCTGCATGATAAATAGATAACAGACAAATATGTTTCTTTGTATGCTTATTTGAGAGGAACATTCCCTGGTTTCTAAGCTAAAAAATCAGAGAGTTGTTTTCAAAATTTATGTTAGTAACCAGATATATATTTTAGGGTGGTGATAACTTTGTTTACATAAGTACTCATCTATAAAATAATAGCCCCCTAAGAATAAAAATAAAATACAAGCAACAATAACATAAGCCGAGAATCTGGATGTATTTTTAAAAAAGTAAAGAATATTCTGCATGACTAAACGGTGGGTGAGTACGCCTGGATTTTGGATATGTTGTACAATTAAACCAACAATAGCTCTGTAATCTTTCCCCTTCCTCTCCTCCTGCCTAGTACTCCGCGACTGTTTTCCACAGTTCAAATCTCATTTTTTAAAAAAATCTAGGGCTGGTGTTCATTTGAATCTCTCCCAGGTCTTCTTTTTCCTGATCTCAAATGTAGGACTTCGGTGGGAAATCTTGGGCTGCGCCGATGAAGGTTGGTCTGCCTACTGGAATCGGGGCTCCCAAATTGCTTGCGAGGCCATCCCGGACTTTTTAATTCGGCCCAGCTGCTCCGTTTGCTCGGGAACTGCCGAGGGAAAGCGAGCAAGGTGAGGGAGTTGGGAGCGGAGGCGCTTACAGCTCTGTTGGTGATAGAGCTCATCCTTTAGTCTCCCTTTGCTCAAATCTTTAACACCCGGATTTAATTTCACCCAGGTCTGACTACGGTGAGGCTTGTTTCCATGATGGAAAACTGCCCGAACCGACACGAACATCTCGGAAAGTCATTGTGGCCATTCCCAAAAAAAAAAAAAAAAAAAAAAAAGTAGAACCCAGCGCGCGCTTCTTGCGCTGGAAAACGTTCGGAAGGGTCTCCTTCTACAGAAAATAAGAAAATTGCATTGGGTGTATTCGTGCGAGTTAGAGAAAGCGGAGAAAAAAAAAAAAAGCCGGGTGAGAAAATTGAAGAGGGAGGAGACCCAAAATAATAATACCTAAACGCTTGATCAGTGCGACGTTTCTAAAGAGTGCGTGCGTGTCTTTCACACAGGCTGAAACCACCCCCCCCCCGACTATCTTAACGCTTTACTGCCGTTCATTTAACGGAAGGAACTCGGTTTCTTTTACCTTTCTTCTTGCAACTAGCTAGCCCATGGGGCTCAGCAATTTCGTATGGATGGAAAGAAAAACTAGAGGCATCTAGTTATGTCAAGAGTTGGACTCGGAAATAACCCAGAAGATCAAATTCTGCTCCAAACTGCTGTTTTCCCTTCCTTAGTTGTGTTATCACAGTAATATTTAAAGGTCCCAAACTCTAACAATACAGCTGTAAAGATGTGGCTACTTTACAAAATTCTCCCCCTTCCCCTTTATTCACGGACGTATCTAATTTGAGGCAGCATTTCTAAGTCTTTTACTCGATTTCCAATAAAACAAGTTTTTCCTGCCCCACTCTGTAACCCAGAGCTGAGAATTTTCAACAATATTAATTAATCAAAATAAAATGGAATGTTATTTTTTTTTCTTTTTAAATGATATTGTTGTGTAACAGGAAAAAAATGGGGATTGGTATATATAAAATCTTAGAAGCTTAAAGAATGGCACTCTTATTGTAACAGGAATGAAGCAGACGAGGGGAAAATGGCTTATTATATTGCTTAGGCTGTATCTGCTTTGTGGATGAAAAATAAATCAATTGCATTAATTGCCAACCCAAAAAGAACCAACCCAATACCAATTAAAAAAAAGATGACAACAGGAAACACTGAGGTATTATTTTTTCTAAGTTGTAAATTTGTAAATTAAGTCTACTCATTTATTCTTTAAATTAATAAAGATATGTTTCAAAAATAACAGGCTAACACTTTCATTCTTCATATAGCACATATTGGATTAACTCCTTGTTTGGCTATTTAATCCACTTTTACAACTTTCAGCGCTATGGAGAGCAAAGCGGGCCGATAAAACTGTTAGCCCCAAAAAACAGATACCTGTGTGTCATCTGACATTGCAACAGTCTTGGAGTTAGTATCTTTGCTTTCCATGGGACTAATTATATCCTATTGAAATAGGAGATATCCACCTCCAGCATCCATGAATAGTGTATTCTTTGTCTTCATTGATAAAAAAAGGACTGACATCTATTGATATGGATATATTACTTTATAATTGCTGCGAAAACAATATTGCTTTGATAAAGCCTTAGTTTAAAAAGAGAGAACCAGAAATATATTAAAGAACTTCTTTCCCTTATAGGGGGCTCTTTCCAAGTTAATCTTCCAGACTAATCTCATTATACAACTCCCAAACCAAGAGGCTCTATGTTATGTTTGTGCTAGTACTTCAATTTGACGATCAATGTCTGATAGAAATCAATGCAAAATGCCCTTGGATTTAATAGCTGCAGTTGGCAGATAGACAGCCTCATTTCCGTGCATTCTCTCTCTACTTCTACTTCCCTCCCTCCCCCTCTCCCTCCTCCTTCTCTAATCGCTCTTATTCAAAAAAATTATACTGTTGATTTTAACAAAAGCTTTACATGCAAAATCTTGATGCTATTCTCATTTAGCAGGTGCGGACAGCAATCTAGATTAAGAGTGGGGAACAACTTCACACAGGTTTCCAACGCTAGATGCAGAGGTATGCTCTCGGGATAACACCACCATTACTTCTGTAAATTGTAAGAGACAAAAACTTGAGATGAAAAAGTGATTTCAGTACCATTGCTCCTGTCCATTTCAATAGTGGGCAAGAATCAAGAGATTCCATTTGCAAGCCACCACTAGAGAACCATTGTTTAAATCCCCCCCTCCACTCATACTCACTCTTTCTCAAAATATCTGTGAGGCTACATGGGTCTAGACTGCAAATCAGAGAAGGAGGAATATCATCATTCCCTTATTAAAAAGAGATGAGATAAAAGACCCAACTATTGGGGTATGAAATGTCACTGGCCAAAGAGACAGTTATTAGTGATAGTGGTGATGGTAAAGAACATATATCAAACCTATGAATCTCCTAAACACATGGTGTCTTACAGCAAATACTAAAACTCAAAAGAAGTCACACAATAACACAAATAAACAAATAACATCTGAATGAAGATGACAAATAGTCATCCTCATAAGGCCTTCTGGGAGAATCTGACCTTTACATTTCTGAAATCCATCAGAGATGAAGCCAGTAAAACTCTAGAGGGAAACTTTTGCATCAAGTAATTACTGTGAGATAAAAGTACCAGTAATGCTTCCTGGGATCACCACCCTTCACTTCATGGACATGGGAAACTGTGAGCAGCTTCTCCCAGGATTTCTTGGATGGATTGAGTCCAGATGGGGAAGGCAATCTTGAAAATTCCCAGGTGCAAAACCATATCAAGACTTGGAATTGCACCCCCAAAATTCTTGATAGTTAATGCAAAGCCAGAAAAATAGGGGTAATATGATGTTAGTAATAAAGCCAATCAGTAGGCAGGCTGCTGCATTTGGGACCCTTTGTAATTTCTAAATACTCTTCAAAGACAAGTCCATGTAGGATCTATTCCTGTAGTCTATTTGGTCATAAAAGAAAGAGTTGTTGAAGTCAAATTACTCCTGCTCCAGAAAGGGCCACATGCATGCATCAGCCTGGAGTGGGCAAAGACCCTCTTGGGATAGAATTTCCATTTGTCTTTCTGTTAGTAGCTGTGAGCCTAGGAGGACTACCACATTGCATCTTTGAGACACAAGAATGGACTGAGATTCCTTGGATTACAATTCGCCTTTTCCTTGACAATGGTTTGAAACTGTAATCCAATCATATGCGGAAATCCAGAGGTTCCTCAAGCTTGATTTTAAAATAACATTCATTCAAAGACAAGCTAAAGAGAGATGTAGGGATAAGTGGACACATAGGGAAGAAACAGTTTACATAGACATTTTTATTATTGTGTGGTATATTTACTTTTATACAGTTTGTGTTTAAAAGTGCAGTGACATATTATTACTATGTCCCTGGTTTATTGTTAAATAGGGCAAGTTATACTTCCAGTCTGGAGTATAACTACATCTGTGCACTGTCCAGGATGAACTTGTAAGCTTCCCTTTTCAAAAGAACAGATTTGAGTGCTTTCGCTAAACCCCGAGGAACATGAAATAACCAACATTTGTTTTGCTTTTAAAAAAGAGGGGCTATTATAAAACTTCCTCTTATACTCCAGAGACAATTTGTATAGCATGAACATAGTACTGTGCACTAGCATGGAATTTAATGTAGGAAAGTTATATTGTTATAAGTTATATTGACTTAAATGGTAGTTGTGAAATGCCTCTTAATGCATCAATTTCATTTTTTCCTCATTTCTTTTTTTCTTTCTCTCAAAATCCTGCTTATACAAAACCTTGGCAGTTTCTTAAAAAGCATCTTACTCAATCACTCATACTTCTTTATCCTATTAATATATTCTTTGCTTAAACTGGAATCACTTTTCTTCCTCTCTTTCACCAATACTTCAGCCAATTGAGCACCCTAGGGAGAAGCCCTAGGACATGCCATCAAGATCTTGTGATAGGATAGAAACCCCTTCTGTGATTCCTTAGTGACAGATGCTGGGTATTTGTAAAGAGTTCAGTAAACAAGAGACTTGGACTGGACACTTTCATAACCCCAGATGTTTTTCATCATTTCCTCTCATGCTACACCCAAACAAAGATGCGTCTCTCTTCACACAGTTCATCTTCTTTCATTTTCAGCCTTCTTCCAGCTCTGGCACGGAATGAATTAAGAAAAGCTAGGTGGAGAAATTAAGCAAAACTATCTATAATACTTTTGGAACATGACTATCGCTCAGTAGACATTGGTATTGCTGTCTCCCAATGCTGAAATGCTGCATAGAGAAGCTGATCATGAATTTGAATAGCAGATATATTTATTTATTTATTTATTTATCCTGCCTGCCTGCCTGCCTGCCTGCCTGCCTGCCTGCCTGCCTGTCTGTCTGTCTGTCTGTCTGTCTATCTATCTATCTATCTATATCCCACTTTTAAAAATAAATTACCCAAGACAGCAAATACACCTAATATTCCTTCCTCCTCCTATTTTTCCCACAACAGCAAGCCTTTGAGATGGGTTGGGCTGAGAGAGAGTGACTGGCCCAAGATCATTCATTGTCATCTACTATATGACTGGAATTAATAGTTCATGGTAAAATATTGTTTCTTTTGTTAAGAAGACAAATTTGACCTTTGAAACTTTACAGATAGATATACTTCTGGGATAAAAAAAAATCAGGCATTAATTGAAACAACACCCTGGGATACAGCAAAAATCTAAATATTATTAATAGTCCTTGGATGACATTTATGAATATGACAGAAATAAAGGAATAAAAATAAGTCATTCACAAAATATTTCCTAGCAGACAAGTGCCTACCCATTGAATATGAGATAGAACAGTATCTCCAAATTATGCATTCATAGATTAATTTTGATTTTCTTTAGCTTCAGTCATATATACCTATTATGTGAAAGTAAAGTGCAGTGAATTCTCACATAAATTCACAATTACTGTCTTTCCTTGTGTAGGAATTTCACATTTTTAATCTCCTTATCAATAAGCTCTAGATTTTATTTCTAACGGTTTGTTTGTTTCTAATAAATTCTAATGCTTCCTGATAAGGAAATAAAAAATGTAAGATTCTTCCACTAGGAAAAACACTGTGTGTGTATAATTGTTGTGGAACGGTGAAAGGCACTGTTGTTACTATTGTCTTTAGGTTTTTATCATTCTATCTTTTTGTTATTTTACTGATTATTCCCGTTGCCTGATCTAAGTAAGCTTATGGGGAGAATTTCCTAGTTACATTTTATCTTGATTTTCAGCTGAAACATAGAGAAATGAGATGATTGTATGATGAGAAACATAATATTTCCATGAACCTCTTGGACAATAAGAACTAAGGCAACTGTAAAATGTGTAGTTAGAAGTTTCTTGTCTTTTGGAGGAAAGAAAAAGATATTTCCATTAAACTGAAAATACTTAGAAAAATGCAGAAAAAAATGTAAATGCATGTTTCCAAACATGCATGTAGGACTAGGTTAACAATGGCAATTGCTGGGTGTTATTGCTATTGGTAAAGAAAAAGAAGTATTTCAGACAACTGGGCATTATGAGTATGGGAAAATTTCCAACACATAAATTCCAGGTTCATGATTGTCACCCCAAATTCCAAAACATCAAAAGCTAGCCTTTCATGGAACTTTATACTGCAAAACGTTTAGAACCTGCATAAGCAGACCCTAATTTTGCAGGGTTTCCTTATAAGAGCAGAAGAAAAAATTTAATTTATAAAATTACAGGAGAAAAGAAAATATTTTCCCTTTCACATACATGTTGAATGCATGTATACAACACATTTTTTATATCTGAACCAAATAATAACCGTCTTAGATATAAGTATATTTAATCAATATTAGTGGAATTTACTCCACAGAACTTCTATCCACAGTGATACTGCACATTTCTCCTCCTCTTCCTCCTCCTCATGATACAAATGTAATCAATAGCAGATTCAAAAGCTTGGAGTTTATGACAACTTTCCCTTCCCAAATTAATCTAACAAGAATTTAGCAAGTGTTGTCTGAAAAGTCTACCTTGTGCAGTGTCACTATGTAACCACCTGTAATCATCTGTGACTAGAAAGTCTTTTTGTGTAAATGTATGTGTACCTTAGGGAAAGCTAGCTAATATATTATTAACAGAGCTGGACATGGACCTGCCATTTTATAGCATACCATTGCCATTCCAGGGCACTACATCTTGATTTGTCTCCATGGAGACTATAATTTTGTATCTTTGGGGATTTCAGAATAAAAAAGAAACACTTTCTAGGTATGTTAACAGATTACAGGGCTTGATTTCTGTTTGGGGCACAAACCCTAGGGATATATTTTACAGGCGGAGGTCATGATCTAGACATAGAGATCCTGATAGTGGAATGAGAGCTGACAGGCTTCTACAAAGAGATCAGAAAGATGAACTCCAGAGCAAATGTCATAAAACTAAGGGAATCCATCCCTTTGTTGCTGTTGCTGCTGTTTCTGGTTATTTAATTAACAGACCCCTGAACATATATAACATACAATAGCAAAAATAATGTTTAGACTTGATTTTCAGATGTGCTTCTGAATACTTGGGATTGATCTTAAAATAACCTCTTTCAAAATGTAAAGAACTTTTCTAAGAGTGGAAAGTACACTGGCTGACATGCTACTGAGTTAACTTGAAGCTTCTTGAAGCTTTATTCAATGGTTGATGAACCCAGTTTTTTTAGTTCATTTGACTAAAGTATACTTTCATTATGTACATGCAATATATTTTTTCATTCATTTTAGCTATTATTGAGAAATTTCAATATAGGTGCATTAGAAAAGAGTTAGATCTGAAATAATTTTGTCTGAGATGGGACTTTATATATTGATTATTACAAAAAGAAATCATACATTTCAAAGGATAGAAGCCATTAGTTTGATATAATATGTATTCTTAAAATTAATTTTAGAGATTTATTAGAAATAAAAAAGCTTACAAATACTATATCATTATTTGAAGTTTTTTTAAAAAAATGTTATACTTATGTAGATATATTTTATACCAATGTCTTAAAAAAATCTGATTTTTAATTGTGGCATAAGCATGCAGTATTGGAAAAACCAAATAGTATTGCATTTTAAGATATAACCATCTACACTCTATTTTGTGAAGGATTCATTGCTAATAACAATGCTAATAACCTTTTTAGCTAGACATGCCAAGATTTGAGACTAACATCTCATCCATTTTTATTGCAAGGGGGGAAAAAAAGAACCATTGACTTGGTGGAGCTCCCTATTAAATGCATATAGTACACATCTTGAGGCAATACTCAAAATTGCTGAAGACTAATTCATTTGTAGAGAAGGTAGCAATATTTGCTAAGCTTTAATAGAATATAAGAAGTGCCTGCTGAAATTAATCTGTGGTTTTTGTTCTTTCAGAAACAGCAGCCCCTGTCACAACTTCTTTCATTCAGTTACTCTGATTTCTTTTAGGAAACTATGCATTACTATTTCAATCTTTACAGTGATCTTCTTCTATAAGGAAAAGATAAGTATGAAATGCAAAGGCATGTAAAGGTGGACTGCAAGGATAAGTCACTCCCTGAGGAATCCAAGTCTGTTATCCACCCATTAGTGTTGACATCTGAGGCAAAGGTCTGTATAAAGAAATCTAAGTGCCTCTGTTTAGTGGTTAAGGCGCCAGCTGGAAACCAGGAATCTGTGAGTTCTAGTCCCTCTTTAGGTATGAAAGCTGACTGAGTGACTCTGGACCAGTCATTCTCAGCTTACCTCATAGGTTTGTTGCTGTGGGGAAAATAGGAGGAGGAAGGAGTATTAGGTATATTTATTGCCTTGAGTTATTTATAAAGTAATAAATGTGAGATAAAAATCAATCAATTTGAACAAACACATTAGGGTAAAGCCATCGAGAAGAGTGTCTACCATCCAACTAGACCAGTGGTTCTCAACCTGTGGGTCGGGACCCCATTTGGGGTCGATCGACCATTTCATGGGGGTCGCCAAGCAAGGCTGTCCGCCATTTTTTGTCCACCATTTTTTTTGTCCGCCATTTTTTCCCCCTTTTCCGGCGGGTGCCTTACCTCCCTTGGGCTGGGCCAGCTGGTGGTCGGCCTGCTCCGTCTCTGCCGCTTGCCAGCTATGCCTCAGCCGGCACAGGGGGCGGAACCACGCATGCGTGGCGCTCCTGGGCAGGGAAAGTCCTCGACTTACGACCGGTTGGGTAGTCCTCGACTTACGACTGATTTAGTCCTCGACTTACAACTGGTTTAGTCCTCGACTTACGACCGGTTTAGTCCTCGACTTACGACCGGTTGGGGTCGCGGCATTAAAAAGGTTGAGAACCACTAAACTAGACAGAGCAGAATGGGCATGCTGCAGATCTTGTCAGTCAAAGTGTGTTGGCTGGTAGGGCTGAAAAGTTGGACTTTTTCTACAGTGGCCCCTGCTCCATGGAACATCCACCCTTCAGAGATTAGAATGTCCCTAACCCTGTTAGCTTTTAAAGGCCTTGATAACCTGGCTATTTTCCAGTGTTTGGGGTGCTGAATGTGTTAAGGGCCTGGTTTCCTGACTGAATTGCTAACTGGCCAATTATTTGGAGCGCTATGTATATTTATCTTGGATGTTTTTATTGTTTTAAAATGTTTTTAGTATTTGTAATAGTAATATACACACACACACACACACACACATGTAATATATTTCTTTTTCAAACTGTAAGCTGCTCAGAGTCATTGGCTGAGATGGGCGTCCATAGAAATTGAATGGATGAATAAATAATAAATAAATAGATATCGTTCAGCACTCCTTTCTACATGCATTCATGAAAATATAACACATCAAGGAAAAGCATTCTATATGTAGCTGTACCTGGGCTGTATTGAAGTCCTACCACTATTGAGTGGAGCTAATGTGGTGGCATGAAGCATTTGGACAGTGACAGAACTATACAAGTTTTCTTGGATCATCTTTTGTAATGGAAAGCATGATGAGAATTGAATGGAAGTTGATGTCAGCCCTGTGAAGGACAGGAAACCAAGAGGCAAGGTTATGTCAGTATAAACAATAAGCAGGGGAATTAACATAAAGGAGAGAAAATGAATAGCTCAGAGGGGTCCCATTATTAAACATGGGGCAGGGGTGCTATACATTTTGGGGGAGGAAAGAATAGTTTAGCAACCAGGTTGAGGTACAGTATTATGACTTCATCAGATGAATCCTTTTTAGAGGAAGATGTAGCGGGGGGGGGGGGAGAACAGCTGAAAGAAGAGCCAGTGGGGCCATAGAATAATATTTCTTTTGAAGCATCAGAAATAGTAAAAGACCTCAAAGACAGGCTTCTTTCCCTGAAGATGTTTCAACCTTCAAGGCAATGAGAACAGCACTCTTCCTGAATAATGAGAAGTGCAAAGCTTCAGGAGATAGATGTTTGAGGATAAAGAAATTTCTTCCTACAAACTAATTAATGTCAGCTGCATGAAAAACAGTTAAAAATGGAGACAATGGCAGTTAAAGTCTTCTTTGTATTTTTATTTTCAGATTCTGAAAACAAGGACTGAGCAGCCTTGTCCAAATTTGTAAACATTGAACTAGGGTCTGAGCCTATTTTTTAAAAAATTATACAATACTTCCTTTGCTATTTCTGAACCTTGGATTGACTTAGACTGTATTTGAGGCTTCTTCTTCTTGCAGTTCACCAGTGTTCATGTTTGCCACCATATTCTTTGCTACCATTTGAATACAACACAGAAATGATTAAAAGAAATTCAAAAAATATAAGCTGCTAATTATATAGGTCCAATGTTTGGATCCAGATGAAAACTAATTATACATGATATCAGTATTTGCCCAAGAATCTTCAGTAGTCTAAATGTGATCTTTCTAATGTGTGTGGACAACCACTGTTGTTGAAAAGATTTAGAATGCAGTTATCAAGTGAAAAAGAGTTAATTTATTGAACAAGTAAATAGTAGAACCAAAACAAAAGTAAAAAGATATTAGGAAACAACTCATAGAAGAAATATGAAATACAAGAGAAATTTAGATTGGAACAATTTTTAACTCACTTTTTTTTGAAGTAGCTCAAAGGCACTCTCTGGCTTTATCTAAACTTCATTATCACAAAACTCTCTAGAGTAAAAGACAATGACTGGCCAAGAAGAGACACGTACTGGAGTTTTCCTAATTATAGGCTTGCACTTGAAATCAATGTATTTGTTCAATTTTTTTAAAAAAGAAGTTGGATTATAGAATTATACTTTACTGGCAGAAATAAAGTAGACAGATAAGGAAGTTAAAATGATTTAACCTAGGAGCTTGCAGGATTTATTTTTCTGTCTTTTAGATCTGGATCTGGTAATTTGGCAATCCTGTGTCCTTTGGACTACAGATGTCATAAGCCTTGCTCTTTAGTTGTATTGGTGAGGACTATAAGAACTTATAGATCAATATAAGGAGTTGTTAATTTATATATCTGATGTAAATCTTGCCAGACTGTTTATTTCAAATGATGCTCCTACAGCCATTGCAATTCTTGTGGATACTATACTCTGTGCCAGCATCCATGGAATTCAGTAAATTGGATTTCAAAATGTCTACAGGAACTTAAATGTTCTTACATACAATAAATAAATGTCAAATTAACACTGCTAACAAAAATGACAAGTGAAACAAATGTCATATCAATAAAGCATGCATAAAGTTATAATTAAGAAATAGTCACAGTTCTAACGAGAATTTATCACAATTTATCACATTCAGTGAAACAGTACTGATATAATAATGTGTTCTCTTCCCATATTTTTTTCCGCTGCATATGTTTGTCAGAAGAATAATTAACCTTCCACTTTAAAAAGATGCATTTCTCTCATTGTTCCCTCTTAAAATCATCTTTGCCATTTATAATGTACCTAGAAACTATAATGGATCTCTCTGCCACAACCTTCTTTCTGACATACTGCAAGTATTATAACTGTTTTGTTAGTGATACTGTCACTTATATTATCATGCAGTTTCCTTAACATGAGGTATACTGAACTTTATATAAACAGACTTTAGCTTAGGATTTCAGAGGTTCCATGAAATGTTCTTCTAAATTGCATCTCAATGTTATGATTATGGCTATAGTCATCGCTGGAAAGCATCAACATTTTAAGTGAGATAAAGGTGATTTAAAGTGCATTTGTGACTCTGGCAATGAGTTGACAGCCATCTTTAACCAGCTTGACCTGGGAATGACCCTGAGCTCAGCTGGTGAGAAGATAGTTTGGTCTATTATGGGATAAAGTATCATATGTCTGACAGGAGGCAGAGACACATTATTCAATCACAGCTGAGAAAGACTACAAGGCAGAATCTCATTTCATTTTGACTAGCAAATGGTACATTTTATTTATTTATTTATTTTGCTTTAGTTTATTTAACAATAAGTATTCTTCCTCCCAAATGCAAAGACATTTTCATTTGTTAAGTGTTTATTTTAAACCTTAGACCAAACTAAAGGATTTCAGTCCCAATTGTATATAAGCAAGATAATGCACAATGATAAATTAACACGGACATACATCTTTCATTTGGCTTCTCCCTTCCCATGTGGTTTTGACTAGTTATCTGGGTCTATTAATGCAGTCACTCTCCCCAGTTTGTCATGCACAACAATTTTTGAGGTGGCATAAAAATGACATCTTGAAGCTAATAGTATTAACAAGAGCATGATTTGGCTAGATGCCTGTCTTTAAATACTGTATCGATATGTAAATTCCCTGAAAATGAGTGTGAAATAAATCTCCCTTTCTCTGTGATTTCAGTGATTTGTTTCGTATTAATTTATAACATTTTGTTCTCCATGTTAATTGTCCAAAGAGATCCACCAAATTCCTTGTAAATCCACATAGAAGACTTCACTTCAGTCCTATGCAGGTTTACTCACAGAGTCCATTGAATTAAATGGGGCTTAATTTATAGTTAAGTAATAGAATTGAAGCAACACAACACAATTTCTTAAAAAAACAAAAACGCCCTTCTGAATTACTGAACAAGCATAACTGATTAGAATGACATTGAGATTCCTTATCTGATGTACATTTCTAGGCATTATTCTATCTTTTGATTTACCCAGCTTTATGTAGTTTTAGACTACTATTTAAATTTTTGGTTTTTCATTTATTCATCATTTTAGCAAAAAACAACAACAGAAAAATCAATTATTATTTATTTATGAGATTTAAACTGTTGCCTTAATCTGGACAGCCTATAGCGCAGGCCAATTTTTCCTTTTCTCTTTTCATATTGAGGATTGTTTCCACACCTCTGGCTTTTCTTTTAGTGGGATTACTGGTTTACTATGTGAGAGATAATCATATAATTATGAATATTCACATATACAATATGTAAAAATAGAGAAATTTCTCCTCCATTCCAAGAGAGGTATTGGTGGAAATCATGTAAAACCCTTTACATGGGAATCTCACGTTAACTTCCAAATCTCTCTGCTCTGGTAGTTTATGGGAAAATGGACTCCCTGTATCATTGGAAAAGAGTAGGTACATATCTGCAAAGTCTATCCTGGTTTGATGATAATTCTCCCACTTCATCAAGCATCATGGTTGCAATGGTTGATGTAAACATTCTTTTGTATAATTCATATTCTTTTAACCTAGTGTGAATACCATGGTCTTTTAAAAATGTATCTATACCAGTAAGCAGATTTAAAAACTGTAACATCCTTCTTCATGTATGCCCAAGCATGTATATAATTAATGCAGGATCGAATTTGGGCCTAATTTTGATCTCTCATCATTATCTTGGGACATGTATACTGTATTTGCCTTCATTCATAATTAATAGAATTAAAATCTGGATTGGTTCACCTTCCTTCTTTCCAGAACCTTATGTGATAAGATCTCTTTATACTGTATGTAAGGCTAGTTTTGATTTGGTCCAGTTGTTCCCAAAGACAAAAAGACATGAAATAAACCAGAATGACTTTATTAAATAGGTTCACACTGTGAAATGAATGCAAGCCATTAGAACAGCTTTGAGGGGATAACAGTTCTGTCAAATGCAGAAGTGTGGATAGCATTATAATCTTGCCATGGTTTGCTGCAGAAATTTATCCACTCTCCTTGCATAGTGAAGCTTTTTAACTTACAGATAGTGCCAAAAACAGCAGTTTAATATAAAGAAGGCAACCTTTTCTTCAAGTTAATAGAATATTGCTGGTCAACACATTTTAAATGAAAAAAATAAAACTAAAATCTGCAAATAGAGCTCCAGACAGCTTCCCTGCCCTGCAAATCTAGCTACTGTAAAAATGATGGGTTTTTAAAATTGCTTTTTAAAATAATAACAGAAAAAGAAAAACACAAAATAATTTTAAAAGTACAATAGAAAAAAAAGTTGTTGTTGTATAAGTCATAGTTTAAGATCCACTAACTCTTATTATAGAACTTAAACACTCTCATTGTCTAGACAATATTAGAATTTATAATTCTTTATTAACTTGTGCATATCAAATTGATGTATTGATAACAAATATCTATAAAAACTAATAATAGTTTTTTAGTTTTAAAATATGTTAACTAGTGGTTCTAGTATTTTGATTATCTCAGAAACTGAAAATGCTGCTGGTCCAACAATATCATTAATAAATGTTGTAACTGTGGGTATTGCCACTGAGTTACATCTGACAGATATTTATCTTAATAACAACATAGGTTAAAAATTGATCCCATCGTCTATCAATTAGTCTAAAGTCAATATCCTTGTTTTCAACCAATTTTTCCATATTACCATTTCCCCCCCCCCCAATTTTTAATGTTGGATTTCCCCATGAAGTCAAATTAGCATGGGAAAAAGGATTAAATCTGTTTTTATTAGTCATTTCATTCCATAGATTTCTAACTTATATAATTGTTCCCAGAAATATTGGAGAGATATTAGAACCTAATACTATCCATCCAACCAAAGGTACTATATATGCATATTCCAAGTTACCCAAATTGGAAAAGTACAATGATTGATGGCTTCCACTACTTAATACTTGACTATAAGTAAGCTTGATGAAATAGCTCAAGATTTGAAAAACCAAATTCTTCCTTATTAATTGGTACTTGCATTTTCTGTAAAAAAATATTGAAGAAATATTTTCAAAAACTAAATTCTTTGGTTAGTATGGGATTCTTTGATTTTGAAAATATCTTTACAAAAAATCATTAAAATGATGATGATAGAATAATATTTTGTGACTTAGTTTTTCCTCCTCCTTGCATCTATGCCTTGAGAATGTTAAAGAAATTATTTGAGAAACTCATCTAGAGAACTGATTTTGGATTATCATCTATTGAAATCTGTCCATGTTATACAAATATATAATGTAGGACTACATTATACCCCCCCCTCTCTCTCTCTCTCTCCCTCCCTCCCTCCCTCCCTCTCCCTCTTTCTCTATCTCAAAAAGAGAAAATTATTAAACATATTACGAAGAATAATCTATAGAATGGATTCACTTTTAATTTCTTTTCCAGGGTACTGAAATAAAATTTAATTCATTTTTGTTCTAGACTCACTTGTTATTTTTGAGAATACATTTTGACATACCATTTGAGGCCAACTGTGAGTCTCTGCCAAGAAAACATGGCATATTTGTTTGTATGGAACATGCCTTGCATTGAATTCTAGGTACAAGGCCATTCTCACTTTTCAGTAAAATGGAAATTGCTTCAGATTTCAATGGTTGGTTTTTAACAGCTGCTTAGGAAGGTCTAGGCCAGGGATAGGCAATCTTGGGTCTTTTATGACTCATGACAAGAATTCTGGGAGTTGAAGTCCATGAGTCATAAAAGAGCCATGGTTGCCTACCCCTGGTCTAGGCCTTCTAGCAAAGTTTTTTCCCTTCTATTGATCCCTGCACCTTCCTACAACTTTTATGGCCTATGTGGCATAGCCATGCAATAGTTCATTACATTTTATCCAGAGTAGTTATTCACATTGCTAAGGATCTTTTGTTATCTTTATAAATTACTAGAAATTAATTTAGGAATAACGAGATGAAGAGGTAAGGTTTGGAAGCCATTCGTTTATCATGCCTAATACTTAGAAGCAGCCTATTAAGAAATCCAGAACAAAGTGGAATCCATTCATCAGGTCCAGTGATGTTCTCCTGAAATTTCATCTCATTGAAAAGAAGAATACTTTCAACATAATAAGATGAAGTCTTATTATACAATTATACAATTGTATACATATAATTATACAATTATACAATTATTATACAATTATGGCCTATCTCCATAAAAATGCACCGACACTGAAGTCATCAATGCGATGGACCTTAGTTAACAGAATGAGACTTGGCTTCTGAGGATAACCTGGACCATGCAGGAAAGTCTCCCTGCCATTATACTAGTGAGTGGCTGATATGTTTGGCAAGGTCTGCAGAAGTAGAAACAGTAACCTGGTTATGGGGATGATGATATGTTCAAAGTGGAAAGAATCTTTCAACTTTTAGGATTCTTGGAGATGAGGTATCAATAATCCCTTTAATACATGTTATGCAAACATTGACAACGTAGGGGGTGTACTAAACCTTTTAATGGACCTATTTGCTCATTTTATGAAACATTCCTTCAAAAATTAATTTTAGTATGATTATCTTGCTGCTTGATCATAATTCTGCAAGAATCGGCTTGTTATGTCAAAGTGGCATAATGTTGAAATAAATGTATCACAGTTTGTTTGCGTTTAATTATATTTGACATAGTCTTAAAGATTAGATTTAGATCATGGCGTTTGGAATTTTTCTTAAGAAGTTACTTTTAGCACTGGATTTGATCCAAGCATTTCTTGAATTTATGTTAACATAACATCTCACAAAACTAGTACTTAGAAAAGGCAGGCATAGAATATCTTTCTAAGCAAAGATCCCATTTTAATGAGTGTTTAAAATGGATTTTTTTTAGTACCTTTATCGTAATAATATGGGCACACATTTAACAGGCAAATAATGATAATCCCTATTGAGAGTAATATGCCCATTGTTGTCATAATGGATCTCCTTTCACACATTTAACAGCTTGAAGGTACACATTTTAGGCACCATAACTTACCATAATTAATCTTTATTACACCATTACTGCCATGTACTCATAAAACGCAAAGCCCATGTAGGAATTTATCACTTATATTAATGAACATGCCAGAGTCCTGCTAAAATTGCAGTGGAACTTGTTTTTAGAGACACCACACACAAACAATGAACAAGAGAAGTCAGCTGCAGGACTTTTCTACTGCGTTGTTATAGTAAAATGCACCCATGTAATAAAGGCTACTGGAAAAACTGTTGCCTTCTGCTTTAAAATTAATTAGTGTTCTAAGAGGACCATATTACCGTAATCTGTCAATCAAATTTTGATCTAGGAAATTCCAAAATTCATTACAGTCTGCAGCCAAGTATCTTCTTATTAATAAACATCACATTTATTAGGTCAACCAACTTCTTCATTATGTTCCAGGAATAATCAATCTAACATACAGCAAAAAAGATCTAAAGGGATTTCTTTCTAGCTGTATTATAAAGATCATATGCACAGCTCACCTAAGAAAGGATACGGACCATATTGTGTAGACCAGGTATTTTCTCAACAATATCTTTTATAGATATTCTAAGAGAATAAAAGAAATTCTATAGTTATTCTAAGAAAAGAAAGAAAAAGAAAAAAAGGAAGGATGGGAGAGGAACAAAAATGAAAAAAATGAAGACAAAATAAAAAAAGAAAGGTAAAACTATTTTTGTTATTTGGGCTTGTTGGGTAACAGAAAATAAACCTGAGCATATGAAAAGTTTGGAATATTTTGCTACATACTTTAGTTTTAGAGCCTGTGTTGAACATCTTCTCCCAGATGAGAATCATAACCTGTTAAATATAAGTCTGATCCATACTGCCTGCAAGTATGGATCTAATCCCTGATTAAAGATGTTGATTTTAAATAACTGGAATTATACACTGACAGAAATTGGTGCTAATTCAGAGTGTTTGCCATCATCCATGTGGTATATGTAAGAACACCTGGTTTTATATTGATGCTTCAAGCACAGAGGTTGATGCAGCAAACAAGACATATGTGGCACCCAAATCTTTTGCATGATCCCCCAGAGTTCCTTCTGACTGTGCCGCCCACTTTCACCAGTACAGTTGCCAAAACGGGCAATATACATTCCTCATTTATTTATATTTACTTTAATCAATTTGTCAACTATCTCAATTATTAAAGCAGTTCTAGATCACATGGAAGAAAAGAAGCCTTAAAAGATGCAACAGTATCTATTGTTCCCACACTGGGGAACAATAACATCAAATAAAGAAGTCAGCAAATGGGGTTGCAAATCACTCTTGTGGGGGAGTGGGCTGCTGGAAAACCAGATTTTTTATGGCTTTTCTGAATGTCACCATAAATAATTTAAGTGGGAATTAAGAACTGCAGCCTAAGCCTCCAATAGCCTGAACAGAGTCAAAAATAGCAGCAGCAGCAGCAACAAAAAGACCTCCTCCCCATCACACTGGGAAAACCCTAAAACAGGCTCCAGGCAAAGGCGTGAAGCATCATCACCTCCCCAGTTGCTGCCTCAGCTTCTCCAATAATAGAGAATGGCCTCCGGTCATCAAAAGGTTCCCCAGCCCTCTTCTAAATTCTTTTTGTGCATGTGTATTTCTGACACAAAAATAAGTTTGCATTTAATTAAATTTTGCTATTTATTATTCTCTCCGTCCCACCAATCCACCCATGCTACTTTTCTTCTAAATGCTCAAATATCTACCTGGTCATCTTTTTTTCCCCCAATTACAATTTTTTTTATTAGTTTATCAAAATACAATATGCAAAGAAAGATGAAAATAGTGGGAAAGTAGGGAGGAAATAAGGGAAAAGGGAAGTGTTGTGCAAAAGGGGAAAAGGAGAAAAAAGCATTGACTTCTGACTCTTTTTAACACAGTAGCATTAAGATAACATACAGCCTCATTTTAATTATACATAATAATATATACCAGCCTTTTCTATAACAACAAGCCCGTCTAATCAGGAAAACCTCAAATCCTCTCCTAACTTCTCAAACACTGTGAAATAAGTTAGACAGGAAAATCAAGGCTGATTCAAAGTCAGCATATAACATTTTATTGGTATTGATCAACATGATCCAGGGCCTTCTTAGATACCTTCCAACAGGTTGCTTGTTGTGTGTGATCTTTCTCTTGCTGCCTCTGGAGTGCCATATATACCACAAGTTAGTAGTATCATTAATGGAAAAAATAATATTGAATAAAGGAAGCTCTGTCTTCCACATGGATTTTTTTTGGGGGGTATAAGCATGTTTAACAACATAGTAAAAAGACATATATTATCAATAATGCACAATTTTAATATGGCCCCAATTTCTGCTTACTACTATCTATTTTCAGGTGGTCTAAATTCAACAGAAGCAAAAGAGCAATTTATTTAATATTGTTTGTTATTTTGATAGATGTTACTGGTAAACATCTATGACTAATCTATCAAAATGGTTTTGTGTTGTTTCAAAACATTTGATATTTACTTTGCTACTTCTGGTGTCACTTACACGGATGGGAGGTGTAAGAGAGAGGCAATTGCTGTTAAGAAATCGGTGCCTGGAATATATTCTGTTACATCTGGCCCGATGACGAGATCAAAGAGCCGTGCGCATACCCTGGCCAATCTATAAGAGGGACTCTCCCACTGACCGGCATTGTAAGCCCTGATGATGTCGACAGATGCCGACGAAAGCTAGGCGTTTTTATTAGGTGTTTTTATTATTAAATTATTCTATTGCATTCCCTGGTGCTCACGTTTGTTTATTGATTTTAAATATGGACACACCCAGGGATCATATTTTTAATATAATTATGTATATATATAAGAATATATATATATATATTCAAAATTTGGATTGCTAACAAAGAATTAAGGGAGAACTGGAATAGCCATTTCGAACTTTTTAGTTCTTTTCAACCAGACATACCCTTCTGAGATTCGAACCTGGGCTGTCTGCATGTTAGGCAGATGTATTAACCTCTAGACCACAGGCTCTTTCTCACTTTGTCAACTACGAGACAGGGGAGAAGAATTATCTTGAGTTTGGTGCACCCTGTCGGCCCAAATATGGGAGAAAGGAATCTTTTGCCTGTATCTCCCATATTTGGGCCGACAGGGTGCACCAAACTCAAGATTATATATATATATATAAGATTATATATAT
>NW_015386399.1:1966997-1992702 GCF_001527695.2 Protobothrops mucrosquamatus | reverse complement strand
GGTTTGTGTGTGTTTTCTTCTGGTAGATGGTGTGTCCTAGGGAGCCATTGGATTTCTTGTAGACTAGGACATCCAGGAAGGGGAGTTGGTTATTAGCTTCTGTTTCCATGGTGAACTGTATTTTGGGGTGTAGGCTGTTGAGGTGTGTGAGGAAGTTGTCCAGTTTTTCTTTCCCATGTGGCCAGATTATGAAGGTATCATCTACGTACCTGAGCCAGAGCCCCTCTCACCTGTCATTGCAAACCTCTACATGGAACACTTTGAAACCCAAGCTCTAGAAAAATCTGATCACAAACCCAAACTCTGGCTCAGGTACGTAGACGATACCTTCATAATCTGGCCACATGGGAAAGAAAAACTGGACAACTTCCTCACACACTTGCTGGTACAGAGGATGTTGGTGATTTCTGGCCAATCGCCGTTCTAACCCCGTTCTCACTCCGTTCAGCTGAGTGAGAACGGGGTTAGAACGGCGATTGGCCAGTAGAATGTTACGGTAGCACCCACGGGCCGGGTGCAAAGGTGGCTTGATTAGAAGAAGCACCCTCCCATTGACCTACATAGATCCCTGAAGATGCCGGCAGAGAGCCGGTGAAAGCTCGGATCACTATTTATTAAAACTTTTTAAAACTTTTTAAAAGGTTTTTACTTTTCCTGGTGCTCATTGTCGTTTGCGTGTTTTTATCATGAACATATCCAGGAATCGAGAGAGAAGTCTTGTAGCTAACAAAGCGAGAAAGAACCTGTGGCCTAGGGGCTAATGCTTCTGCTTAACATGCAGACAGCCCAGGTTCGAATCTCGGAAGGGTATGTCTGACTGATGAAAACCAAATAAGGTTAGAAATAGCTATCTCAGTACTCCCTTAATTCTTTGTTAGCAATCCAAATTTTGAAAAACACATATGATGTTGCAGTTAAGCGACTGCTGCCTGTGGATGGCTCTGGATTGAGCTGATGCAGGCAAAGGACTTCTCTCTCTCCCATATTTAGGCTGACAGGGTGTTCAAAAAAAAAAGCACTCATCCTCTTCCCCTGTCTCTTGTAGCTAACAAAGCGAGAAAGAGCCTGTGGCTTAGGAGCTAATGCTTCTGCTTAACATGCAGACAGCCCAGGTTCGAATCTCGGAAGGGTATGTCTGACTGATGAAAACCAAATAAGGTTAGAAATAGCTATCTCAGTACTCCCTTAATTCTTTGTTAGCAATCCAAATTTTGAAAAACACATATGATGTCGCAGTTAAGCGACTGCTGCCTGTGGATGGCTTTGGATTTAGCTGANATATATATATATATGCAGGTCTTGGTGTATTCGGGTCTTTTCCCATGTAAGATTGAGAGTATCTTGGTGACGTTTTGCCAAGATACTCTCAATCTTACATGAGAAAAGACCCGAATACACCAAGACCTGCATACCTGTACCCGTGAAAATCTACGAAAACAAATATATATTATATATATATAATCCCTAATTATACCAAAAATGCGAGCCCTGGGTAAATCCATATAATAGAAATAAAATAGTCCAAGCATCAGGATAATATTAAAACAAAAACTGTTTAATACAAAAGCTAAAGCTAAGTTTTCGTCGGCCAACATTGCCGACATCATCAGAGCACAATACAAGATTACTGGGAGTCCTTTTTATATTGCCGGACGGCTCTGCGCCTGGCTTCTCGATCTAGTCATTGGTCCGTCCGTTTTCTCTACTTGGTTTGTTCTTAAAGGGCACGCGTATCTTGTTGTGTTGGTATCTTCCGAGGTTACTATTTTCTTTTTCCTGGGCTCAATCACTTTCTTTCTGCTAGCATACGCCGGTTGCTTTCGTTCGCTTGCACTTTCCCCCTTTTTTGGTTCTATTCCGGGGTTCATCTGGTCTTCCTTAATGGGGTTGTGCGCATGTATGCTCAGGGGAGGGGGTATATTGAGTGGATCTGGGCATCTATCAGGGTAGTCTCTGATGGATATGCTCCTATGTGTGTTCTCCCACTCTGGAGCGCTGCCTTCTTCCGTGAACCTCTGTGGGTATATTGATCCACTTCTGGTTGTCCACCCCATCTTAAGGTCCTTTACTGCTCGATCGTTCATTGGGTTTTTCGATCCCCCTTCATCATTTGCTAGTTCTTTTGCCCTTCTTGCGTGCATGCAGGATCCCGTGGTGTGGCTTTCCATTGTTTGCTCATGGATCTCTTTTTTGTAGTTGTCGGTGGAGTGCCTCGTCCCTCCCCTCTTGTTAGCAGGGGTCGTGGTGCAGGTGCCCCATGGGCTGTCATCCAGCCATCCGTGTCGTTCGCATCCATCATTATTTCTCCTTGTTGTGGGGTGGATTGGGGTGTGCGTATTCGGGATGTCTATGGGGGGTGCTTTTTGTCTCTTCTCTGTTCCCCTTGTAGGATATGTTGTGAGTTCGTTATCACACAAATGGGCTACCTCCTCCATCTCCTCTTCCCTCTGATCTTGTGGGATGTGTGCAAATTGCCTTCGTTGTAAGCTATGGTGTTGTTTTTCCCATATCTTAAGTGTTTGGTATGCCGGCACAGTTCTATGTGGCGATTGATAGAACAATTTTTATTGGCAAGAATATCTGTTTTTAGATAACATTTTAACATTGTTGCTTTTCTTATTGCTATAATACAGCTGAATCAAAATATTCTGAAGCTAATTTACATTGTGTCTTGTCAATTGCAATAACATTCTCATATTAATAATATAAAATATTACTTAGTTTAGATATCAATTAGTAAGATTGACAGAACTGAATCAATTAGGAAATCACCTGAACTGATTTGAAGGACATAAAGCTTGATTTAAAGGTAAATCTAAAATGAGGTTTAGAAACACAAACAGAAGACTCGAAAACAAATACATGTATAATACAATAAATGATTAAAATGTACTTGAGAACAAGAGTGAACATGGAGTTTGTTTCAGAAAACAGTTTTAATTTAATAATCAGAGCCCTAATATACATACTGTAAGTAAGTGATAAAAGAATTGGCATTTCTTATATAATTAAGATACAAGATAGACTCACAGATAATGGATACAATACTGGAACAGTTTCTATAGGAAGAATTAGGATAAAAAGCAGTTTATTAGATTTGAAAAGGGGGAATTTCAGCTAAAAGACAAATAGGTTAATGGGGAAGATAAGAAATCAGGAAAGTATGGAAGCTCAAAAAAATCTCTTGTCTTACTGACATCACACAAATGTTCAGATAAGACCATATTAACAAACGGCATGCACAAAACCAGTTTATGAGATTAAGTATTGTTTCTTTAATCACAGGAGATGTGCTAGTAAACTATTCCCTGTTTAGAGTTTAGAGTTTATTGTATTTATATCCCGCCCTTCTCCTGGTGGACTCAGGGCGGCTTACAGCCAGTTAAAACAAAACAATTAATACAAATATACAAAATTTAAAATAAATTAAAAGATATATTTAAATAGGCCTTTTCATATTTTAAAAATTGATTAAAATCCAATTTAAAATATCCCTAGGCCAGTCCTGCCAGCTGAAACAGCCATGTCTGTGATTAGAATACAGGCCTGTCAATCAACAAACAATTTTCTTTCTTTTTCTTTTCACACCATGACATTTCCCAAATATAGAAAAGTAAATAAGGGGCTATCTATTTAGAAACAATTGCTTATAATATATTTTTACAAGCATCTTCATGGGGATTCAAGAAAGCCTTGATTGCTTCAGAGGGAATCCTGTTTCACTAAGAATCTCAGCATCCATGAAAAGTCTCATTGAAATTAATATATCAAACTCACTAGTTTTAGCTGTAGTTATTACCACATATTATCATTCATGCCATAGAAAACCACTCTTTAAACAGATTTTTTTTTTTTTTTTAAAAAAGACAGTATTGACTCAGATTTGGGAAGATACAGTCTAGGTATACTGCAAATTTCTACTTCCTTATATTAAGATTAAAAAAATCTATTTCAGATACCTAAAAAATAACCCATTAACAATTACGATGATAAAATACTAAGAATGTGTTCTTTTCCGTATTTACTCCAAATAAATGTTATCATATTAAAAAAAAACTTTTTCCCAGGGTTGCATTTTACTACAAAGCAAATTCTATTAAAAGCCATTGTAATTTGTTAAAAATAAACCTACAGAATTAAAGATCAAGCACTGCTATGCTATGAATTAAATTGTAGGGTTTTTTCTCTCTTGTTGAAATAAACAGATGGTAATTTACCACCCACCTCACTTCATAGCAGCTATCAGGAATATTGTTATAACAAAACTGTAGGATATAAACAATGAATAAGGGTTTAGTGCATTGATCTAACCTAAACCCATGGAAATAAAAAAAAATCCTTTTTAAAAATCATTTCATCTCAATTAGTTTTGTTTTGTTGTTTTCATACATTACAGCAAAGAAAACTCATAACTGGTCATTTCAGCTGTAAGAACTCTACATAATTCTGGTTCACTAAAATCATGTTTTTCTGCCTTGTTGCAACATTCATTTATGCATCCACAGTCTTTTATTATATTTAAAAACCAGGAATGTTTTGCTTTATTTTCTGTGTTATATTACATCAAATTATTGGGAAATGATTGTATATAATTTTAAAGCAAAATGATATACACCACAGTGCCCCTTTTCCAGGAAATCGCAGTGACTTTCAAAACCAAAATACTATAAATTGTTAATTTGCCAGCATGCAACAAATAAATTTTCAGCTTCCCCTGCTGTGTATCAAAGCTACAGCTCCACATCTTAATCAGGTTTTTATTTAAATAGTTTTCACTGTCATACAATAGCCTAAGCAGACAAGCTGTTCTCCAGTAATAGCCACATTGTCATCATGTCATAATTTCTCAAAACGATGAACCATAATAAGAACAGTGAAACATGTTGTGATAGAAAGGCATATGCAAAGGGAATGCAAGCAGTCCTTCTGTGCATCTTTTCTGCTTGTCTCTTGAGGCATGAGACTATCAAGGAGACTGATTATTTGGGCCAAAAATTGCAGCCATGCAGGACTTAAAAATATCATTTCGAATTACTCCTGCTCCAGGCTAGCTAAATGCTAACCCAAGAAAGATAACTTGCTTCTCCCCCAAATCTGCTTAATATAAAGGTGTGTGCACGTGACAACAAGGTAGACTATTTGTACATATACATTTTATCTTAGTATCAACAGTTTCTTCACTTTATCACGTGGAGAATTGAACTCAAAGGATTGCAAAAGAAAACAAAACAAAAAAACCTCTGCAACATGCCATTCTCTTGTAACTTCTTTTTGATACATGTTTGATCTTATCTTAATCACGGGATATCTCAAAAGATCCACTTCTTCCAATCCAAATCCTGCAACACCTGTATTATATATATAATATAGAATAGAATAGAATAGAATAGAATAGAATAGAATAGAATAGAATAGAACAGAGCTGAAAGGGACCTTGAAGGCCTTCTAGTTCAGCCCCCTGCTCAAGCAGGAGGACCTATACCATCTCAGACAAGTGACTGTCTAGCCTCTTCTTAAAAATCTCCAGTGATGGAGCGCCCATGATTTCTGGAGCCAAGCTTTTCCACTGGTTAATTGTCAGGAAGTTTTTCCTTAATTCCTTAATTCTTTGATCAGTTTCCAACCATTGTTTCTTGTCCTGCCCTCTGGTGCTTTGGTGAATAACATGATCTCCTCTTTTTGGTGGCAGCTCCTCAAATATTGGAATACTGCTATCATGTCTCCCCTATTTCTTCTTTTCTTTAGACTAGCCAAACCCAAGTCCTGCAGCCTTTCCTCATATGTTTTAGTCTCCAGGCCTTTGATCATCTTAGTGCTCTTCTCTGAATTTTTTCCAAACTCTCAACATCTTTTTTGGTGACCAAAATTGGCTGCAGTATTCCAGGTGTGGTCTTACTAGCATTTTATAAAGCGGTACTAATGCTTTGCGTGATCTTGATTCCATGCCTCTGTTTATACAACCCAGGATTGTATTAGCTTTTTTGGCTTCTGCTGCATACTGTTGGCTCATAGTCAAGTGATTGTCCATTAGGACTCCAAAGTCCTTCTCACAGTTACTGTTTTTAAGCCAGGTTTTGCCCAATCTGTACTTATACCTTTGATTTTTTCCTGCCTAAATGTAAAACTTTGCTTTTTTCAACATTGAAACTCATTTGTTGGATAGGGCCCATTGTTCAAGTTTGTCAAGATCTTTTTGGATCCTGAGTTTGTCTTCTGGGGTGTTGGCTATTCCTGCCAGTTTAGTGTCATCTGAAAATTTGATGAGTTCCCCTTCTATTCCCTCATCTAAGTCATTGATGAAGATATTGAAGAGTACTGGGCCTAAGACAGAACCTTGTGGTATCCCACTGCTTACTTCTCTCCATGTGTATGTAGTGCCATTGAAGACTACTTATTATGGTTTGCCAGCCAGCTGCAGATCCATCTGGTGGTGATGTTGTCTATTCCATTTTTTCTAGCTTACCAAAGAATAGGTTATGGTCTACTTTATCAAATGCCTTACTGAAATCTAAGTATACTACGTCCACAGCATTTCACTTGTCTACTAGTTTAGTAACCTTATCAAAGAATGAAATAAGATTGGTTTGGCATGATCTGTTTTTAACAAACCCATGCTGGCTACTAATTATAACTTTGTTTGCTTCTAATTGTTCTCAGATCTGTTTTTTTTATTATCTTTTCTAAGATCTTCCCAGGTATTAATGTAAACTGATTGGTCTGTAATCCCCTGGGTCCGTTTCCTCCCCCTTTCTTGAAGATGGGAACCATATCAATCCTTTTCCAATCCTCAGGTACTTCCACCGTGTATGTGTGCGTGTTATATATATATTTCAAGGATGTGTAATTGAAGCCAGATACTGTGAAGTAATAACAGTTCCCATTTGTTTTCTCTATACTGCTCAGAAACTATATAAGACCCCTTGCCTAATTTCAAACTCTCTTTGCAACCAAGCAATTTGGATATCTCCCAAGAGTGTTTGGTCTCTTCCCTTGAAGTGTGAGGATGATTAAGAGAGAAGAAAGAAAAGAAGAAAATGCCATGAAGAGAGAGAGAATGAGGGCCCCCAATCATTTTTCAATACTAGTGTCATTCACCACTTGAGTCAACATTAATTACCTTTAGATGGTGGATGATGACATAAAGTCAGTTCCCACTTCGGTTCTCTATACTGTATCTACACCAGCGGTTCTCAACCTATGGGTCGCGACCCCATTTGGGGTCGATCGACCATTTCACGGGGGTCGCCAAGCAAGGCTGTCTGCCATTTTTTCCCCCTTTTCCGGCAGGTGCCTTACCTCCCTTGGGCTGGGCCAGCTGGTGGTCGGCCTGCTCCATCTCTGCCGCTTGCCAGCTACGCCTCGGCCGGCGAGGGGGCAGAACCACGCATGCACGGCACTCCCGGGCAGGGAAAGTCCTCGACTTATGACCGGTTTAGTCCTCGACTTATGACCGGTTTAGTCCTTGACTTACGACCGGTTGGGGGTCGCGGCATTAAAAAGGTTGAGAACCACTGATCTACACACTCTATTTATATGTTTGTCATGTTGCCAATGCAAAATCTTCTCTGTGCCCATTCTATAAATAACAATAGTAGACATATTATCCATAAAGGAATATTACAACACAGAGACCTGAGTTTTCCCAAATTCAAAGCAGGGCAGGAGCACTAGTTTCTCATTCTCTTCTATTGGCATGATCAGTGGAAGGAGATAGAACAATTTTCACTCTTAACAGGAGAAGTAATTTTTTTTCTGCCAAAGGTGGAAAATATTGACTCAAGTCACAGGAACCTTGGGGGGGAGTGATCACGCAATATTGGAATTCAACATTATGCAAGCACAAGCAAAAGAACACAGTCAAATTAGAGTCTTGGACTTTAAGAGAGCTAATTTCAATAAACTTAGAGGGAGCTTGGGAAGAATTCCATTGGTGAGAATCCTCAAGGGGAAAACAACTCAAGAAGCTTGGGAAATTTTGAAAAGCAAAATTATAAAAGCCCAGTCTAGCACAATACCAACGAAGAAGAAAAATAACAGCTCTCAAAAGAAACCAGCATGGCTGCATAAAGAACTCTCTGATAGAGGACTTCCAATTTTGCCTCATAGTGACACAGCTGAGGGATTGCAGAGCTCCGCACCCCACAGCTGGTTTCACCCTGCCTGGGGACCCTAAATGGGTCTAAAGTCACCCTGGAGAGGCTACAAAGAAGGAGGGCCCCCGTCAATCACAGAAAGATGGAGGTTGATCTGTTTGATCCAGGGGAAGCTCTCCCACTCGACAGGAGAAAGGCTAGCTGCACTTTGGTGACTTGCCCAAGCTACTGGTATCCAAAGTCCAAAAGCACCAACTAAGAACAACTGTGAACAGCGTGTTGGAGCTGGGTGAGAATATTGATCTTCTATTGTCTATTTTGAAACTGGTTTCCTAGAAAAAAGCAAAAAATCCTCCAAAAGTGAGAAGGAAGGGGATTATAATCCCACCGTTCCATAGATGGAAGTGGTGATTTAATTTTTATGGGGGCACAGAAATACATCGAAATAGACTAATGTAAAGCTATAATCTGGATAAAACTGAAAACTACGAAAATTGTTAAGATTTTCCATTTAAAAGAATATTGACGAAATTATAAGAAAATAATCTTTTCATTTTAAAAGTTAGAAAACAAATAGCTATTGACATCTAGTGGTGGAACAGAGTATAGAACTACAACTGCCCTGCCTCAGAAATTGGCAAGACGCCCAGAAACAGAGCACAATTTATCCCTTTGATCCTCAGTGATTCTTAGCTAAGCAAAGAACAGCTGGGAATGGAGGAAAAAAATATAATGGGATATCTATTGCAGAATGAGAAATACAATTGTTATGAAAATTGCTGACTTTCTTGGATTATAAATACTTACTGAGCTGTGATAATTAAGTTTAAGAATTGTTTGCAGAGAAAGAAAAACTTTCACTTTTTGGCTATTTTTCTAGGGAGGAAATTATCAGATTATTTTAAAGTGGTTGAACATCTTGGACTGTTTTAAAGATAAGAAACATATAAAACTATAGTGTTTGGAATTTAAGACTGGTTGGTTTGATGAAAATGGAAGTCGCAAATACAACTAAAACTGGTAAGAAACCACACACAATATTCTCTTCTAAGATCCCCAGCAGAGATCTGCAGGAATAATATTTCAAGACAAGACAAATATCTTCCAGGAGAAAATGTATGCTACGTTGCCACTAATCCGAATGACAATTGATTCAAATCACAATGAGATTAAAAATAATTTTGATGATATTAATGAGCACATCCTTGCCCTAAGCTCATAATTAAAAAAATTCTCAGAAAATGGTGCAAAGAATGAACAAATAAATCAGATAATAAAATGAAAACCAGAGGAAAGTGACCCAAAGATGGAGGCCAGAAAATTACAGCTTAATATAGACAAAGAAAAATCTGCAAGATTTTGTTATAATATTGGAAATGGAAAAAAACATCTTATCTTTCAAGACTTCAAAACAAACCGGAAGACAAAAAGGAATTGATAAAATGGACAATGGAGCTGTCAGGAGAATCACTAAAGTGTGGGAGACAAAAAATGAAAAGAGAAATCAAGGGAGAAGGAAAGCGGAAGCTTCTCAACAAATATAAATTGGTGAAACTCCCCCTCAAAAGCACCTTACTCAATTTGTCTTTCCCGTTCTTAACAACACCTATAAAAATACAGGAAGAATCCCATGGCAAGTTGAATACACTGACTTGGAAAGCTGCTAAGCAAAAGAAGAAGGCAGGAGCCAGACTCAAGAGAGATGATTTGACCTACCAGATGGAATACTACATGACTAAACACTTGTTTGAATATGGTTAAAAGAATATTTAAATTTTGGATATGAATGGGTTCTATAGTAAGAGACATGTGATTCATAAGTAGTATAGTATTACTTTATGATATTGGAAATGTAAAAATAATGGGATGATTTAAACGAATGAAATGTTTTGGATATTCAAATGTAATCAACTTGGAGAAAATTATAACTGATAAGAAATGTTCTGAATATTGAAGGGAAACTAAGCTTAAATAAGAGTTCTGAAAGCAGGACTTATAATGATTTACATAAGATGATTTTTTGCAAATGCAACTGTAAAATAAGCTGATTAGAAAAGACATTAAATACTGATGTTATTGTTAAATACTAGAAAAATACTATATTCAACTTTGTATGTATTGAAAATACTAAGACTATATTTGCTCAATGTTGGAAAAAGGAGAATACTATTGGAAGAAAAGAAGATCAAGGAAAGATACTTTTAGTTAGTATGTTGCTTATGAAAGCATAGACATTAACTATTATTGATTGTTGTTAAATATATGAACCAAGACAACACATTGTTTACCAAGCACTAAAGATTGTTATTGTAAAAAATCAATAATATATATATATAAAAATAACTCTCTCACAAATTGAAAGACAAAAAGGACAAGTATAAAAAGTGGAAAGAGGGGCACATAACTAAAGCAGAATATTAGCAAATAGCCCAAGCCTGCAAAGATGAAGTGAGGAAAGCTAAGGCTCAAAATGAACTAAGACTTGTGACAAAAGTAAAAAATAACAACAACAAAAAGCTTCTTTCAACATGTAAAAAACAAGAAAAAGTTAAGAAAATGATTGGTCCATTAGTGGGAGAAAGTGGCAAGAAGGTGACAAGCAACAGGGAGAAAGCAGAACTACTTAACTCGTTTTTTGCATCATCTTTATACAAAGGGATAAAACAGTCCAACCTATCAAAAACTGTACCGTAAAAAACAGATTAGAAACACAAGTTAAGATAGGCAAGAAAATGGTAAGTGAGCACCTGTCCACCCTAGACGAGTTCAAATCATCAGGACCAGATGGATTACACCCCAAGGTTTTGAAGGAACTGACAGATGTGATCTTAGAACCACTGAGCTATATTTTTCAAAGATCCTGGAGCACTGGAGAACTACCAGAGGACTGGAAGAGAGCTGATGTAGTTCCTATCTTCAAAAAAGGGAAAAAAATGGATCCAGGAAACTACAGATCTATCAGTCTGACCTCAATACCTAGGAAGATTCTGAAAACGATAATCAAGCAATGAATCAGTGAACACCTAGAGGCAAACAAAATCATTACCAAAAGCCAACATGGGTTTGTTAAAAACAGATCATGCCAGACAAATTTTATTGCATTCTTTGACAGGTGACAAAATTAGTGGATCCAGGAATGCTGTAGATATATTTTACTTGGACTTCAGTAAGGCATTTGATAAAGTAGACCACAACCTACTACTTGATAAGATAGAAAAATGTGGGTTAGACAACATCACCACCAGATGGATTCGTAGCTGACTGACTGGCTGTATTCAGCATGTGGTCCTCAATGGAACTGCATCTACATGGAGGGAAGTGTGTAGTGGGGTCCCCAGGGCTCTGCTCTAGGCCCAGTGCTCTTCAACATCTTCATCAACGATTTGGACGAGGGGAACTCATCAAATTTGCAGACGACACCAAGCTAGCAGGAATAGCCAACACTCCAGAAGATAGACTTAAGATACAGAAGGATCTTGAAAGATTTGAACATTGGGCGCTATCTAACAAAATGAAATTCAATGGTGAAAAAAGTAAGGTGCTACATTTAGGCAAGAAAAACCAAATGTACGGGTATAGTATAGGTGGTACCTTGCTCAAATGTAGTAACTGTGAGAGAGATCTCAGAGTCCTAATTGACAATCACTTAAATATGAGCCAGCAGTGTGCTGCAGCTGCCAAAAAAGCCAACACAGTGCTAGGCTGCATTAACAGAGGAATAGAATCAAGATCACGTGAAGTATTAATACCAATGCCTTTACAATGCCTTGGTAAGACCACACTTGGAATACTGCACCTAGTTTTGGTCACCACAATGTAAAAAAGATGTTGAGACTCTAGAAAGAGTACAGAGAAGAGCAACAAAGATGATTAGAGGACTGGAGACTAAAACATATAAGGAACGGTTGCTGGAGTTGGGTATGTCTAGCTTAACGAAGAGAAGGACGAGGGGTGACATGATAGCAGTATTCCAATATCTCAGGGGTTTCCACAAAGAAGAGAGAGTCAACCTATTTTCCAAAGCACCTGAAGGCAAGACAAGAAGCAATGAATGGAAATTAACCAAAGAAAGAAGCAACCTAGAACTAATGAGAAATTTCCTGACAGTTAGAACAATTAATCAGTGGAATGACCTGCCTCTGGAGACTGTAAATGCTCCAACACTGGAGCATTTTTAAGAAAAGACTGGACAGCCATTTGTCTGAAATGGTATAAGGTTTCCTGCCTGAGCAGGGGGTTGGACTAGGTGACCTTCAAGATCCCTTCCAACTTTATTACTATTACTAAATGGTGAGTAATACTAGTGTGGAAAAGTGGTTGGGCCCCCCTCTTTCAGTCTCTTTATTCAGACATTCAGAAGAGATTCTGTGATGAGAAACTACTGAGGCCACTTCACAGACAAAGGAGAGATGTTCCAAGGGCAACTGAATAAATAAATAAATAAATAAATAAATAAATAAATAAATAAATAAATAAATAAATAAATAAATGACTGATCCTAGTGGGAGGCAGCAGGGGGGAGCTTGACCCAGTTTGTTGTAGAGTCCGGTACACTCTATGGTAGGATGAGAGGGCCTGAACTGAAGCTATAAAAGTCATGCTCACTGACTTTTCTTGGGATGGCTTGGGCATGGAATCAATAGAAGACCTTCCGTTCAGTTGTGCACATTTCCATTGGCTTCAGTAGTGTTAGAGGCTATGGAGCTTGTATAAAATTCTCCTTCCTATTTGGTAACAAGTGAAAAGAAACTGCAGAGAGGAAGAAGAGGGAGATTAAAAAGCCTCTGCAAAAATAACACATACTAGTGTGCATGTCCTCTCTTTGGATTTTAGCTATATTTATCAATAGTGTACTGCATAATATTACTCATGATAAATAACTGAATGGTTTAATAAAGCACTTTGTGTGATGGGGTGGTACCAGATGGCCATTACCCAGTAGCGTGTCTTGTCAGGTCTCATTATTTTTGCTACATGTTTAAGTTTCTCAAGATAAGTGAATGGCAAGAGATTGTACGTGCTTCAAGGAGCAAATAACCTGAGGTATCTTATGCATGAAGTTCCTTTTTCCTGAAGGCAGATAATTTATGGTAGTCTCTGTGGTCAGTTCCCTCAAGATCAAGTAAACACAAGAAAGAAAGGGAGAAAAAAACAACAACTCTGGAATGTTAATGGAATCTTTTGCAATGTCTTTAAGAGATTTTGTTTCTGTTGGAAAGACTTGTCAAACTGCTCATACTGAAATTCACAGGCAAAAGCATCTTTGCATATCTGACAGAATGTATTCTGCTCAAGATTAATGGCTTAATAAATTAATAAAATCTGTTCAAGATTTTATTTTTATTTATGTATATATTTATATTAGCAGTGAATATGATAAAGGCTGTAAAATACATGATGCTTTAACCTATTCATGCTCCATCCAGTTGAACTGCTCGTATGTCTCATTTTGTATTTTTCACAAAAAAAGGAGTCTAACCAGTTATAATAATCTTGACACCTAGATCAGTAGGACTGCAACTTTAAACTGCTAACAACGTGCATTCTAAAGTATATAAAATTTTCATAATAAAATTATGCAATTTATGTGGTCCTCTGTTGTTTTCTGTTTTCTACAAGCTCTTCACTTGTGGTTAATACTGTAACAGTATAATCCTGTGGATGCGTGTTTACTCAGAAATAAATCCCACTGCTTTCAGGGGGATTAGTGTTAAAGATTTCAAACATAAATAACCAAATGTTTTAATCCTTGCTGTGTCTACATGAATATACATCCCTGATTTTCATGCAAGGCTATTTAAAGTGGAAAGAAAGGGATGAATGATTAAAGCTGTTGTTTGAACTACTAACAATACAATCCTGTGGTGGAACCTATTTTTGGTAAGCACTGGTAAGATAATATTGTTAGAATATATGAAAATTATAGATAATATAATTTCTCTTTCAAGCCCAAAAGATGGGGAATCAATTATAGTATCAAAGTATACCATAAGTACATTTAATTGTGGAACCGAATCAAACTGTTAATTTTAGGATATTTCATACAATTAATATTGCTATGAAATCATCATTGTTAACTCACTATTTAAACTGTGATTCTTAAACCCAATTTTGTTAAAACATGTTAACTTTTGAACTCAGTGTTGACTAATGTCTGAGCCTTTGTGTGGTTCAGATTTCAGGGTTCCCTCTTTATTTGTGTTGATTTTTTTGTATCTTTTAACAAACCTAGCCATTTGCCTCTTTCACCTTTTCTCACACTGTTGCTACTACCTTATGTTTAAGTCTGCCTTTTAGACTTAGGGTCTGTCAATTCAGGAACAAAAAGCCTGCAAAAGCCTGAATTCTCCAAGGAGAGAATTCTCTCCTCTACATACTCCTTGCATTTGCTACTATTTGAGACTATGAGGGACAAATACACTGTAGTCTAATAGGTTGATTCAATGGCTTAGGTCTCTGGACTAGGTATAGTAGGAGCAGGTAACCTGTGACCAGTGGTGGGATTCAAATATGTGAACAACCGGTTCTCTGTGTGAATTCCTCTTCAGAAGTCCATTCTGGGCCTGGGCAACAAAAAATTGCTGAACTGGTGCGAACTGGCTAAATCCCACCACTGCCTGTGGCCCTCAAGATATTGGTGAAATTCTGTTCCTATTAATTCTTAACTGCAAAATTCAGTTCAGTTTTTAAGATGAGGTTCGGAAAACAGGTCTATTCACTCTGCATTGATTTAGCAGCTCCCTCGTTCAAGCTGAAAGCTGAATTTCAAATCTCATTTTCTGTTGACAGTTCTTTTTCTCCTTGTTTGACAGATAATAATCCCATACATGTGAATGAAGTATAAAGGATCAAATATCAGATTAATAGTTCTAGGAACTGATCATTATATGCCTTTTCTTTTAATGCTTTAAAAAATGAAATTGTTGATGCCACCCATCATCATCTGGCTAAATTGCATGTAATCTGTAGAGGTTAATTCTTTAAAGAGTTTCAAGCCTATATAATTTTATATGAATCAGTTGATTTTTAATTTTTTAAAACAGCCTTTCCAGTTAGAGAGGCTTCAAAAATGGAAGTACTTATTTAACTATGATTAAAACATCCTGTTTTGTAGATAATGCTAACCCATAGCATGATTAGTTTATTTTTACTTAATACTACTAAAATCTTTACCTTATCACACCCTACTCATACACACATTACAATTGATGGCCTGTAAATTTCCATACATAGTCAGTTTCGTTTAGTTTAAGGCACCAGATTAGTCTTGCCTTAGGTAGAAAAGCCAGCTGAATGATCTTGGACAGTCTCATTCTCTCTCAGCCCTAGGAAGAAGGAAATAGCAAACCACTTCCAAAAATATTGTTTAAAAACCTGCTTAGACTTGTTCAAGTAGTTGCCAGAGATCAACCCTGAATGAAAGGAAAAGGCAGGTAGGCAGGCAAAAATCCTTATGTTAAATTTTCATATGTAAAGAATTGTAAGGTATTTTTGGTAAGTGGCATGTCTTTGTGAGAAACTCAGAGGGTTCTGATAATTATGAAGAGCAAAATGTTGAACTAAAATGGGCCTCAGTTTGACCTAACAGATTATTCATATATTAAGATTTTTCTCTCCTAATTTTTGTTAACAATTAGATTAGAAGAAGGCCTGAGAAGAAAATCTATTTAGATATATACTCTCAATTGCTGAAAACACCTTGCTACTTTGAGGACTTCAGTTCTGTTTCCAAAGTATAATACCAGCATGGTTTTGGTATAGGTGATGGATCAAGGTTGCCTCTACAGTCTATATTCTTAATAACTACTTGACATAATGATACGCTCTGTATTCTTCTACATCTGGAGTGCTGGAGGGTCACTCTTTAGGCTACCCAGGTTTGTAGAAGGACAGGGTAAAACGTCTTTGTCTTTATTGCTATACTAATAACATTCCTCAGCTTTAGTTTACAGTAAATACTCAAGAGTGAGGACAGATTGACAGCCACTGTACTGTATGAGCCGCCCAAAGGTAGACTCTCTTAATACAGAAGTTAGACAGTATGACAGATAGTTGTGAGATAAGCATGGGGGTATTATCCCAGGGTAAAGATATTTCAACATGCTGCCGCTCACTTCCATATGTTTTTGCAAGAGGGAAAAAAAATCAGCTTTGCTTGCTAAACTTTGTGTTAACTTCTGTCACTTTATAAAAGAGCAAAAGGAAGATTGGTCTTTGTACTTTGTGAAAATGCCAAATAAGAAACTGAGGGATAGATTTTTAGAAAAATATTACATAGTTGGTGAGTTTTGTAATAATATATGGCTTTTAAAAAAGACATTAATTATCAGAAGTACCCCAAGCAATCATGTTGATTGCTAAGATAGATGATAAAGACTGAAGTTTGGAATTTTGCATGATCTAAAAATGTGCTTTGACCTCAGACATGTTGTGAGCACCTGGACATTTTTTTTCATCATTAGCACAAATAGCTCTTGTTCGTGATGATAACATTTTCCTTTAAACATTTGAGCAGTGCAAAATTTCAGAAATAGATATATTAATATTGTTTTCATTGAACGTTAAAATTTAAATGAAATATATTGTAACTGAGTTTGTTTTTAATGATTGCCTACCTCCTCAGATGTTCACTGGCATAGAATAATAGAATTAAGCCATAATATTAATGCTGCAATATAATTATAAATCATAATATATCAATAAACTACTTGTACACTTGTTTATATATTGATATCTTATTTAAATAAAAGTCCTTAAAATTACACTTTTGACTTGTTATGTAATAATTACATTGTAAGAATTACAATTTGAATGTAATGTTTATTTGGTTATCATGGATTTTTTTTTTAGTTATTTTGAATATGCAACTTTACCAACTTGTTGAAGGAATGACTTTTGTACCTAAGTTCAACTTTGCTGAAATAATTGACATTCATAGTTACAAAAAAACAAAAGATTGTACAGCAAACTTTATGTCTGAAGGTTCATAAACTTGTCATTTTTCATCTCTCATCCTTTCTCAAAATAATATGGTCAGGAATTTTCCTACCACCTTTATTTTACATTAACCATTTGTGTGTCATTGAAGAAAAAGTTATTCTCTATTTGTCCAGTGTGCAGTTACAATCTTTAGAAGATTAGATTGTTTTGTCTATCAGCAGAAGTAATGATTAGAACACCTATTTCTTCTTCATCTCTGTAATCAACTATGTTTAAACAGCCGAGTTTATCTTTGTGCTCTTTCATGGTTTTTTGTTGATCTACCCTCCAGCTTCTCTACTGTTCTGTGCAGCTGGGATTCTGATGTTTAACTGACCTAATACTGGAATGTTGAATTTGACCTGGAAAAGACAGCCAATGATTCACCTGGCCCATTAAACAGAAGAGGAAAACAGTTAAACAAGTCTATGCAATGAAGCTTCTTCTGACAGTTGTAGATTAGATGGAGAATGGTAAGAATCCAAATAAAGCTTTGGTTCTTTCTCTTCACAGAAAAAAAATCTCTTTCCAAAATCCTATTTATTTATTTACAAAATCCTATTTATTTGTGTGTGTGTGTGTGTGTGTGTGTATATATATATATACATCTATATATCTATATATATATACATACACACACACACACACACGTGTGTGTGTGTGTGTGTGTGTGTATGCAACAATTCTAAAAATTCGAGTTCCAGGTACATTCATTAAAAAAGACATGTTAAAACAGATCTCCGGGACAGAGAGTTCTTTATTACCAACTAAGCTTGTAATTGGAGCGATGCGGCCAATTACAGGTGGGCGGGGGCGGAGGGACTTGTAATGCACTCAATGGACAAATCATGCTGATAAAGCTATGCTGATAAAGCTATAAAGGCGAGGTATGCTGATAAAGCTATAAAGGCGAGACTCACCTAATGTCAATCTATACTTTGACATTGTTAGCAGACGCTAACGAAAGCTTAGTTTGTAATAAAGAACTCTCTGTACCAAAGATCTATGTTTTAACATGTCTTTTTTAATACACACACACACACGGTACCATATTTTGTTGCAAGATATTGTACTGAATTAGGTACATAAAAACCTTTATGTTTTTATCTCTACTAGAAATTTTTTTTTTTTGCTTTGTATACCAATCAAAAGGATGGTGTGGTGGCTCAATGGTTAAGATGCTGGGCTTGTCAGCTGGAAAGCCAGCAGCCCCGGTTTGAGACCTGTAGACCATGCAACAGGGTGAGCTCTCGCCTTATCACAGCTCCTGCCAACCAAGCAATTTGAAAGCATAGAAACGTGAGCAGATAAATAGGTACCACTTCGGTGGGAAGGTAACAGCGCTCCATGACATCATGCTGGCCACATGACTGCGGAAATATCTCTGGAGAGTGCTGAGTCAATGGACTTGAAATGGAGATGAGAAACCCCCCCCCTATAGTCGGCAATGAGTAGCAGAGCAAAATCCGCAGGTACTCCTTTATACCAATCAAGAGTGGAAGTTAATGTTGAAACAGTGGTAATTTAATCAAGCTATTTTAAAGCTCATTGATTTCAAGATATCAAAGTAAACTATTGAGCTCTGTACATAAAAGTAAGGGAGGATCAACAAAGATGATTCATAATATTGAAAGAAAAGCAAGATTCAGGTTTGGATCCCCCCCCCTAGCTATAGATGTTCACTGGATGACTTGAGGCAATCATTTCTTAATAATCCCAATATATTTCATATTATTGTAATGCAAAATAATAAGGGCAGAGAGTACTATAGAGGTTGCCTTTAAGGTTACTGGAGAGAAGGTGATATATAAACCTAAGAAATAATACCAATAATAGAAGAAAAAAAGGAAAAAATAGAGAAAATCAAGAGCCCTGGTGGTGCAGTGGTTAGAATGCAGTATTGCCCATAGTGTGGAGTTTGATTCTGATGGGGCTCAAGCCTTGCATCCTTTTGGGATCAGTAAAATGAGGAGCCAGACTGTTGGGGACAATATACTGACATTGTAAACCACCTAGAGAGTGATGTAAATCATTATGGAAAGGTATATAAGTCTAAGTGCTATTGCTATTGTTAAATTACAAAATACAAAATACAAAAATCTGCAGTAAACCATTGTGGCAAAAGAAAACAAAGATAGTAGTAAACGTAATAATCCCAAAACAACCGGAGCACAACTTGAACAGCATCGGCATTGAAATCATCCCCATCAGTCAATTGTAAGAGGTAGTTTTACTTGGAACAGCTCATAAGTTATGATGATATCCTTAACACCATTGAACAACATCTGCCCATTTTAGCCCTTGAGAAGGACTCAATAGATCTGTAAAATGCCAAATCCAGTCTAAACATCTGGATGATTAGGCAACCATAATAATTTTAAGCAAGCTTTTTTTTTTTTTTAAATGTTCTGGATCATGCTCAGACACTAGAATCTTTTGAAAGAGAATGTATTTGATTATGCAATCTCTAAATTAAATAGCTTTTTTCCAAGTCAAGAATGAGTCTTTATCAGATATTAAACTTTGGTTCATTATTCCATGAAATTTGTCCTTTATATATAATTACTCATCAGAAGGAGGAGCAAATATGGAAATGGACATATCACTCATTAAACTTTCCCTCTTAGCTAACCACATTTTAAAGTGGACTCATTCACTTCCAAATTAATATGGATTAAATTAATAATGTAATTCCATTGATAGCTTTCCTTTTATTTGTTACTCTTTCAATTCAAATAAAAGCAAAGCAACATGTTTCTTGGAGAAGAAACTGATTGCTAGACTATAGTACTTTTTAGAGATGGGCAGTATCTCTAAAACTTCTTTTTTATCTCTTGCACATCTTTATAAATTTCATTTCCTGCCAAAAAGTCCCTACCTAATTTTTAGGTATCCTGTTTAATTCAATATTACATCTACTCACTCCAAGAGGATCTTATGACTCTCTATGTGGTATTATGTGGTAGTTTGTCACAAACTGGAGGCTGCTGGAAAGAAAAAAGAGTTACAGAGAAGGAAATGTGGTTCCAATCCAATGGCTCTAATTTCTTCTTGGAGAAGAAATAATTGTTTTTCTGTCTATTGCTTTCTGAATGACCAGACCAGGAAACTGAGAAGGCTATTACTCTGGTTAATTTTGAGAATATATTACAAAGTAATTTAGTCAGAAAAATATTGAATAGCAAAAGTTATAGAAGAGAATGCAAGCTGCTAGATTTAAAAAGCCATAACCTGCTAAAGCAGGGGTGTCAAACTGCCAGCCCGCATCATACCGGAGCCGCGCCCACCCCATTGCCGGCAATGGCAAAAAAGCTCCGATACATTGCGCGATGTCACGTGATGGCACGAGTTTGACATGTCTGTGCTAAAGTCTTACCTATTATGCTCAATGCAAAATTTGGGGGAAAGTTAAACCTGGGATTTCAAAATCAGCTAATTAGTTTTTATTCTTTATCGGTAGTCCTTGACTTATAACCATTCATTTAGCAACCATTGAAAGTTATGATGATGTTGAAAACTGAAGGCATTATGACTTGCAATGACTTATGACTTGTGATGACTTATGATCGGTCGTCTCACTTGCAACTGTTGCAGCATCCATGTGATCACATAATCACTATCTGGTTTTGGCAACCAACTCACATTTTTAAAAGTTGCAATGTGTTGGGTCAGTGATCGTCACTGGTGACCTTCTCAGCTGTCTTCTGACAGGTAAAGTTAATGGGGAATCCAAAGGGAAGGTTGCAATTCACAGTTAAGTGATGCCTTACATAACAAGCTCATGACTGCACCACTTAACCACTATTTTTTTAATCCCAATTCTGTACATAAATCAAGACCTACTTGTACCCCACACAGCATCTCACTTCTTAGCTCTGGTTGAAAAAGGGCACGCTTCACTTGTTGGAAAGAAGGAAGGAAGGAAGGAAGGAAGGAAGGAAGGAAGGAAAGAAAGAAAGAAAGAAAGAAAGAAAGAAAGAAAATGCAACATTCTGTCAAATAAATATCACTTTCATTTTCTCAAAAATAAGACAACATGTGATTGGTTCATCTGATAGTGTTAGGAAGACTGATCATTTCACTTACTTTTTAAATCATCACTTGTTTAACCTATGTATTGAAACATTTTTTAAAAAAATCAGAATATGCTTTCAGCAAATGTGGTCAGAGAGCCTACAGTTGCTTCTGAATGTGCCCAGACTCACTGTACATAACAATATCCCATTCACACAATTATTTCTGTTCATCTTAATGAACCAGGAAGCCCTACAAATTCAAAGGAATGAGCTCATTGGATAAGCAATCACTCTTTTTAATGGATGAGTAAATGCTGTAATAATAAACTAGATTTAAGTACTGCAGCCTTCATAACATATAGGGTTAGTATAGAGTTTTTAAGGCTTTAGATTCAATGCTTCATTGCTGTAAAGAAGCAAAATACACAATGATAAATTGAGTCACTCATCATATTGATGTTTGTTACCTTTAAATATTTAGTGGGCTGTGCAAGGATTCAGTGGAACACTTCAGTCTTATGAAGGTTAATGTGAAGTAACATTCAAAACTACTTTATGAAATAATATGGTCCAGCCACCTCTGAAAGCAAGGTAAAATGCTTGCTTCACTTGGGGAATATCCAGAGAGACATTCTTTGGGTCTTTCTATTAGTCAGGTGACCCTGGTGGGAATATATATTGAACATGCGCAGACATCTTTTCCAACTCTTCCAGCCAATTCCTTGCTACAAACTCTATGAGTAACACAAGGAAACCTGATGACAAGATCCATATCACTTCCTTGCCTTGATACAACTATTTTGTGAAATCTGAAAATTTATATCACCTTACATAATAAAAGCAGCTCAAATTATATATTTAGCTATCTTTTATTTTCATTACTCCTGTCTCTGTACACACAGTCACACACACACAAATACAGAAATGATCTTACATTTAAATCTGGGTTTCAGAATTACAATAGTTTTTTTCCTGCAAGACATGAACTGACACAACTGTTAAGAGTTGCTTACTGTGGCTGATGAAGCTTCAGCAAGAAATACACTGCAAATCCCATCAGTGTGTCACAGTTTGAGTTATTGATGCTGATGGGGAGACTTGTAATCCCAACCCCTGCTGCTCCTTTAGAAACTCAGTGGATTGTTAACAAGGTTGGAAGAGTTCATGAACTCTTCTCTGTAGGAATGCAAAATACCTGGAACATTGATATGGAAGTAGGGTCTCCCTATGCTTTTGTTCCTATTCATGTTCCTTTAAATAATATTTTAATGATTAAAGGATGCATTGTTTCCAATTATACCCTTTCACTAGAGATGGATTCACTTAAAATCAAACAAGGAACATCTACAGATCTTATTGTAGAATGATAAAGTTGACGTCACATTTTTTCTTAATGTCTCATTATTACTTTTTGTTAAATAATACAATAGCAAATCACCTATTTTGAAGACAGCTTCTTCAAAATATTATTCCATTTATTCTTTTAGATTTCAATGGCACTATATTATATTTAGTGAATGCAAATGCCAGTTCACATGGTTGCTGGGAGCATCCCTAATATATGTCCAAAATTCCATGAAAAAAGCTAGGAACCTTTATGGGAAGAGCTCAATAATGATGCAAAAGCTTTCACATTTGGTAAAATTGTTGCTGCATTTGAGTAACATTGTTTTGAAAAAGCTACCCCAAAAGGCGAACATTGTACACCAAATGCTTCTTAATACCTGAACGGATAAACAGCGATGGGCAGTTCAACAGTCACCTCACAAAATGATATCCTTTGAGAAAATCATAGACTTGCTTGACAAAATATTTGTAACTCAAATATATTTAGGACAAATTTTAAAAAGCCACAAAAATGGTATTTAAGAGAGATTTAGAGCTAATTTACCTAGAACAACAATATGCAATTGTGCTTTTAAATCATATAGTCAGCTTTCAAGAGTTGGAATTTATAGTTTCTGAAATAACAATTCTTTTTATCTCCTTCTGCATTTTCAAATGACAACTGTACATACCCTTTCTGATTCTCCAAAACACTGTTGAAAATGATAGAGTATAGCATAGCCTTGTTGAGTTTAGGTTGTTCTGTATATTAAAAAACATACCATGGCACTTTAAATATTGGAAGATTTGTAATAAGGAACTGTGTTTGCAAAATCTACTAAAGTGAATAATGCATCTATTTAGGGAAATTTTACACTGAAGTTATTAGCTACCTAAGATGAATTGTAAATTTCAAAAGCAAAGGAACAAACTTCTTACACGAATACATAAAGGAGAGAGATATTTTTTAAAACAGCAACAACTGGTAATTCCACTTTTAGACTTATAATATTTATCACTGATTCAGGTTAACATTGTGAAGATTACAGTGTAAATCAGGATACCTAATCAGTATCCTCCAAATCCTTTATAGGCAGGTACTTTTGCTAAATAAAATAGTTGTTAAGTGAATTTTGCTCCATTTTACGACTTTCTTGCCATAGTTAGCTGAATCACCGTAGCTATTAAGTTAGTAACATTGTTATTAAGTGAATCTGGCTTCCCTGTTGACTTTGTTTGTCCAAAGGTTGCAAAAGGTGATCACATGACCCAGGACACTGTAACTGTCATAAATATGAATCAATTGCCAAGTGGCTGAATTTTGATGATGTAATTGTGAAAAATAGTCATAAATTACTTTTTTCAGTCCATTGTAAACTTTGAACGGTCACTAAACAAATTGTTGTAAGTTGAGAATTACTATTGCAATCTACAGAACTTTCTCTGGCATGCCACCAAACTTAACTGATGTGATGACTGAAAATCAGCTCTAGTTTCTTTTGCTATTTTGAGATGCAAAACTCCATAAATCTGTTGTATTGGTTAGGATTAACACAGTAAAATGTTAAAGAAAAACCTCCATAGTTTCTTCTCCATAAACTGGAAAATCCCATTTCCATAATATAGCTCAACCCACTTTGCATCATAACCCCTCAAACTACATAGCACAAGTCTCCAGAAGGATTACCTATGGTCCTCAAACAACGTCTGCCTCTAAGCAGAGTAAGTTAAGCACACCTCTAACTTCTTCAGTCGCTCTAACTCCTTGGAAAAAACTGACGCACACAAGACACGAGAACCAAATAAAATACCTATTGGCTGGTATTCAGGGCACTCTAAAATCAAAACCAATAGTTACATTTATCACCATACAACTTATGTAATGTTGAAATATCTAAATCATTTTGATAGAAAGTTCTGTATTCCCTATTTTAAGAATCTGCTATTTAAATATATACAATACATTAAAAAGTTCAGTCTATGGGAAGAGAGCAGACAAGAGCAACAATGATGATTAGGGGCCTGGAGGCTAAAACGTATGAAGAACAGTTTCAGGAATTGGGTATGTCTAGTCTAGTGAAAAGGTCTAGGTGTGACATGCTAGTGTTCCAATTTTTTGAGAGGCTATTACAAAGAAGAGAGGGTCAACTTATTTTCCAAAGCACCAGAAGGAAAGACAATAAACAATGGATGGAAACTAAACAAGGAGAGAAGCAACCTATCACTAAAGAGAAATTTCCTAACAGCGGGAACAATTAAGTGGAATGCCTTGCCTTCAGTAGTTGTGGGTGCTCCATCACTGGGGTTTTTAAGAAGAGACTGAACCATTTATCTGAAATGGTGTAGGGTCACCTGCTTGAGCAGGGATTTGGACTAGAAGATCTCCAGGGTCCCTTCAAACTCTATTATTCTGTTAAATATACCAGTTTCAATATATTTGTAGCAAATCAGCTGACAAAAGTCAGTTCTAGCTTTTCTAAATTTGAATAAAATTTGAGTCAATGTTTTTTCTTTCCCCCCCTGTTTTTGTGAGAAGATAAATGTGCCCCACTCTGTGCTAAGTGATGGTTGTAGATGACAGAGTCTGTCATTTAATGTGAGGGAAGTCAGCTCCCCAGAGAAAGAAATATTAAAAGGCAGAAAAATATATTTCCTCAAAAGGATTTTAAAAGCAGAAACCAACCCTGCCCCCAAGTCTCTCTGTCTTAGTGAACATTTACCTTTGCTTCAAGTATGCTTTGCCAGAGAACAATGCAATGCAATTTTATGCTCTCTACTCAAATGTATGTTCAGTAAGTCAATCTGAGTTCAGCATTTTTGGATTAAAAGCAAAGAAGGAAGTAGGCAAAGCTACGACATCATAGTGAATTAGACTAATTATCTTTATAAATATAATTAATATTAATTAAATTAAATTAATTAAATTCATTTCTCCTGTATTAAATATCAGCAACATATATTATATGTTCTGAATGGGGATCAAAACCCATGTCTTACAGCCTAAATGTTGGAGATGTGGTAGTTTGGACGCTACTTATTTTCATATTTGGTGGACCTGTAGAAATATAAAAGCCTTTTGGATTAAGATTTGGTAGAACATTCAAAAGATTTCTAAGAAAAAGATAAAGTTCACCCCACAATTATTTTTGTTGGGTGTTATTACAGATTGTGATACTAAAGAAATTAATTTGATGTTGAATCTGATAACAGCTGCAAGGTTATTAGTAGGGCAATATTGGAAGAAGGACTACTTGCCTACTATAGAAGAATGGACGCTTAAAGTTTCAAATA